>NW_014577283.1:190410-200655 GCF_000485595.1 Priapulus caudatus | reverse complement strand
TCTGTACACCCCGACGCTTTCCCTGTGTTGTACTTGTGCGTGTACCGCTTTTCTGCGTGCTCAACGCCTGCGTGTTACGTGCGTCGTACCGTGCCGTGTACGCTCTCGTGCGTGTATCCGCGTGTATCGCGTGTACGTGCGTTACCTGCGTGTACCGTTCGCGGTACCGCGTGTACGTGCCGTTGTATCCGCTGCACAGTTGCTAACACCGTGCGTGTACCTGACCGCCGTAGTTACTGTTTGCGATGTATCCGCGTGTACCGTCGGCGTAGCCTGTGTACCGCAGTGCAAACCGCGCATGCAATCCACGCAAGTTTAAAGACTCACGATGACTCGCTTGGAACCTGCTTGCTATTGGCGCTACATAGAGCCGGTGTTGTGGGAACTTTAACACAGATCACTCCGCAGACGCTGTGCATCTACCACACGTTAGTAAGAAAATTCAAACACGTTGTGATATTTTCCAACACGCTAAGGAATCGATACGTTTGCATGCGTACACGCTGTGTTTTGTGCTGCGCTATCAGGCCACGCCGTGGCCCCGTATGGCGCAGCCACAAAAACACAGCGCTGTGCGGCAGGCGTTTTAATAACAATGGAAGAAATCACTGCGAATAAACAATGCAATGCGCATCAACTGCCGATACAATAGTAGACTGCGTCCGCTGCTCGACAGCTAGTTCACTTTCGCGTACACTGGAACTGATCGAGCAAGCGGACCAGATCTATAAATAGGCGGCCTTTCAGAAACCGTATTTAGCGTTACACGAGGAAATTGCCTCGTCAGAAATCGGTATTTCTCCAAGCCACGACAAATTATTCGGCGGTCTGAGGAAGCGCGTATTTACCATCAAATACCGGATCTTGTTTTAATATCGTATTCTTGGACCTCCGCGATTTTGCTCTCGTGTGAACGCTAAATACCGGATTTCTTGTACGTGTGGAACGCCGGTAGAGGGTATAAAAGCTGACACGACATCGCCCCAGGGGCGCGCTTTATGCTAGGGGCACACGAGCGATTTTTATCGCCCGATCTGCGGCCGATTAAAATGCCAAGCGATTGTTTATCGCCGATCACGAAGGGGCCCACTACACGATAGCGATTTTTATCGCCCGATCACGAAGGCCAACGTGACGTAGCGCAATTTTTGAGAGCGTACGCGTACGCACTCGACAGCAACATTTAACATTCCACATGATATCAACAACACGTCCGATTGTTTAGAAATCGATTCGGGCGACAAAATACGCCGGTTCACGGGCACACGAGCGATAATAATTCGCCGGGCGTAATTATTCGGCCCGAAATATCTAACATTTTGATACGGGCGATTCGGTCCGGACCGATTCAAAATCGAGCGTCTGCGTGAACGCGGACACGGGCGATTTCTTCGAGCGATTTCAAAAATTCGCGGCGATCCGGGCGATAAAATATCGATCGTTGTGCCCCTACCATTAGATTTATAGCCTCGTTTCACAGAGACCTCTAATTATATAAAATTAGGGTATTTGCAATACGAATCTGAGACAATTACGCGTTTCGAGCGTTACACGCTGTTCAGCGCTCCAGAAATTACGGATATGCGAGCTGCCGAGCTGCTCTTAAACAATTCAAGCGTAACAATGCGAAATAAACAATGCAATGCGACAACTGCGATTAAATACGTAGACTGGGTCCGCGCTCGACAGCCTCACTTTCGCAGTTACTTAGAACTGTCAAGCGGACAGTCTATAATACGCGCTTCAGAAAATCGGGTATTTAGCGTTCACACGAGGAAATGCGCGGTCACAAAGATCGGTATCTTCTCAAGCACGCGCCAATTATTCGGGTTCTGGGATAGCGCGTATTTACATCAAATACGAATTGCTTTAGATACCGTATTCTTGGACCGGCATTTGCCTCGGTGTGAACGCTAAATCCGGATTTCTGAAGCGGTATTTTATCAGACTGGTCCGCGCGTCGACCAGTTCCAGTGTAACGCGGAGGGAAACATGTCGAGGCGCGACCAGTCTACAGCGGCAGCGTGACGGTACCGTCTACACTAAGCTAAAACCCGGTTTTACCGTATCTACACTGTTGCTAAAAACGCGGTCTTTAGAGGTGGGTTGTAAAAACGGGGTTTTACAGCACCGGCAATATTGCGGGTTTTGCTTGCTAAAACCACGCTTTTAGTCTGGCGCCGCTAGTGTAGACAGAACATGACAGAAAACCCGCGTTTTGCTGCACGCCCAGACTCGGCTACAGTGGCGCAACCTACGGGGATATGCTTGATAACAACCGAAATACTTAAAACGGGCATCCGGAGGTGGCGGTTTTTTGGACAGTGTAGACGCTGCCGCACCGAAAAACGCGCGGTTTTACTAAACGCGGGGTTTTAAAAACCCGGGTTTAGTCTTATGTGTAGACGCGCATTAGTTATTTTATCGGCAGTTTGGTCGCCATTTGCCATTTGTTTATTTCGCTTTGTTTCTGACTTGATTGTTTAAAGCAGCTCGCATGCTTGACAAAATACCGTAATTCTGGAGCAGGACATCTAGCGTCGGAACTGCTCGGCCGGTATTTCTGTCTCAGATTGCGTTTTCGCAAATTACCGTAATTCATAAATCGAGTCTCGTGTGAACGAGGCTATTTGTGTAAAGGATGTTTTTAGAATGGCGCAGGCAGCCATATTCCAATATAGCATATATTACCTATTTTTGCCCACATAAAACCAGTATGCTCATATACTTTACCCGAAATAGTAGCGTATGTAGGCTTTGATTTCTCTCTTAGGCGCGACACAGCCGATTTTCACGCGATTTTCGATCGGCCGATAGAAATCTCAGGCGAATATCGGGTATGGTGTGCGCGTTCATTTGTAGACGATTTTATTTTATATCGGTGCATCGATTCCAAATCAAAACTATGTTTGATTTTTTGAACGAATGAGGCCGATGAGGCGATTGAGCCGATTTTACAACGTATGGCTCGATGAATGCGATGATAGCGATGAAGCGATTGTAGCCGTGGTGCGGCGCCTTTACGCTCCTTGATTTCAAAGCTAAACGCATTTCTGATAATGGTTATACTGGCGCGCGCCGCCCGGCCGAGCGGCGGCGCCCCCGGCCCGCCCGCGCGCCCGCGCCGCCGGGCCCCGGGCGCCGGGCGGCCCGCGCCCGGCGGCGCCGGCGCCCGGGGCCGGCGCGGGCGGGCGCGGCCGCGCCGGCGCGCTGCGCCATCGTTGTAAAATTCTTATGTTTTAGGGCGTCTACTTTCGTGTACTTATGGATTTATAATTTTATAGGGCCAAAAGTACACTTAATATATTTAGTTTTCTGACTTTGGAAAAGTCGGTTGACACATTTCGAAAATTTGAAGACTAGCCACTGTCCTATTATTAATCAAGAGTGGCAATAATATAGATCATATCTATATTATCAGAAGGTAGATAATAGAATATTTTTCTCCTAATATCTATTCATGATATTATGACACTCCTGTTATTACCTTTATGGAATCGTGTGACATAGCTGAGGCGAAGAATTGCACTTCCGAATAAATTATAGTGGCTTTACAGAACTTGCTGAATTTACGTAACTTAGGCGACTGAATTTGGGTAACCTCACCGGACAAGTGCAGACGGCAACATATATAATCAATCTCCTCTCCGAGACGTTCTCCATGCGAAATACGACATCATTTTGGCCTCTTTCTTTACGCTCCCAGATTCGTTTCTGCGTTCCGTTATGTAAATGGCGTATTATAATGTGTATCCTGCCGACACCGATTCAATTAATACTAGTTACACGGACAGTTAACTATAGAATTAATCAATTTTAACATGAAATTATAATAGAAGCGAAATGAATATTAATAGAACTATAATGAATGTCGAATCGAACAGCAAAGAATGCGACGGAAGGTCGCGTAATTAAAACTAAATAAATAAATGGAGGTACGCTGAAATTAATAAATAAATATTAATTATAATTAAGAACTTGCTCGTTTATTGCCGGTACCCTGGGACTCGTGGTGACTGCTGAATGTCGTCATTGGCGAATGTTGGCGATCATTGTCGGATTGATGGACGATTCCGATTGAGTAGGTCGGCGCAGCGAACAGGTTGTGATGTGGCTGTTGGTGACCGTGCGCATGTGGCCGCGAGCAGCTGAGCCACGATGAACACGGCCATGTTGCCCAGCACTGGTGCGCAGGCAGATGCGATCAAAAGCCTCAATAGATAGCACGCTAATAGGTGATAGGTTGATTGATGAACGTATATGTAGTATACACGCACGCAGGTCGAGTTGATCCCCGGGGTTGCGTCACGGATGCCATGTATTACGTACGCGCACGCACGCACGTAATGTAGACGGACGGCGACGGGACGGACGACACGGACGGCGGAACGGACGGACGGAGGGACGGACGCGGCGGACGACGGACGGAGACGGACGGTGCCAATTTCCTCCGTTCAGCCACACACACACGATTTATCAACACCCGCGCGAGCACATCGGGCGTATTGCGTAAAAAAGTTATTTCTAAGTTCCTGGTTCCTATTTCCTAGTTCCTTTCACTCTTACATTACATTTAAACCTCTACACAGCTTAGAGAATTACCGCATGTATCAGTATGTTGCACCATCCACAAACCTGCCTTCTAATCTGTTTAGTGCACTACTCGGGCTTAATGTCGCTGCTCTGAAATAAGGGAAATGGGTCTAAAAATAAGGAATGGGTATTAATAAAAATAAGTAGGTGGACTCTCTACATTACGTTTTAAACTTCTCTCTATACAAGTTTAAATGTGATGTAAGAGTTCACATGCGATGTAGAACGGTTGTGGATGATGCAACATTGCTATCTCTACTTGTGGCGAGTTTTAAAATGCAATAAAGAGTCCAACCTTACTTATTTTTAGACGTAATTTCCTTTATTGAGCATGCGCCATTAGGCGAGTAGGGTGTCACTTATATTTCACTATAGAAAACAGATGTAGAACAGGTTGTGGATGGGGCACATGCTATACTCTAGCTTGTGGAGAGTTTAAACGTTATATGTAAGAATCCACTTACTTATTAATTCTAAGACGTGTATTTCCTTATTTGAGAGCAGCGCCATCTAGGTGAGTAGTTCACTGTTATTTTTTCACTATAGAACAAAGATGTAGAACAGCGTTGTGGATGTGCACATGCTATCTCTAGGCTTGTGGAGAGTGATTTGAATGTAATGTAAGAGAGTCAATATACTTGTTGTTTGAAAAATAAGGAACTAGGAAATAGCTTTACGGCACTCGCGAGCACACACAGCGGCGCACCACACACGGCGCGCACACGCTACACGTCCACACGTATACACGCACACGCACACACACACGCAGCAAAACCACACACTGCATGCACGCAGAAAATGCTTTCTGCTTGTTGCATCTCTTCAGTTTGGTGTCCTTTCTTTAACCACATACTCACTGCCACCACACACAACAACCACGCACACACAGCCACGCACGGCCCACGCACGGCACGCACGCACGACCACGCACGCACGCACGCCACGCACGTCACACACACAACAACAACACCACACAACACACACGTGCGGCGCACTCCAAGGCAACCATTCGGCTCTCTATCTAAATACAAATCAGCCTAATTGACATGGCGCTCACACATCTCACCCACCTTGTAAATCTCAAAAGAATTTTCCTCGGTAACATTAGTTGCACTGGCGTTTGCTGGCAGTTCTTGCGCGGCCATGTGTACGTGCGTCTGTTCTAAGTACGCTACGTACTAAACACTATGAATCCGCTCTTACGACTATACACACATGTATCAACTAACGTATAGCCTTCTCCGAATACCGGTTATATCTGCACTGAATTAGAAACACGCCACCAAATGACGACTTGCGACTGACGTCTGGAGAAACGTTTCACCTTACATTGCAGGTGCGAAACCATACAGCCTCTCCGCAGCGCCCTCTTATAGCAGGTCCGGCTACTCCGCAGCCTCTCATAACGCGTGCTCGCATTTTAATTAAAAGTTGCTGGCTGCGCCTGACGTAAATAAGTGCGTCCGAGTACGAAATTAAGACCCAGCAGCAGTCCCCCGTCGCTTATACGGTATACCGATATTGTTTGTTGGTCGTGAAGAACGTTCTATATATATTATAATATATTAATATATTATATATAAATATATATATATATTGCACACACGCCGCGCCGCACTGCACACACCACACACACACACCACACACACACGCACACACACACACACACACACACACACACACACACACACACACACACACCACACACACAACATACACACACACATACACACACACGCAACACACACAGCAACACACATACACACACACGCACGGCGAATACACACACAGGCTACACTTTATTAAAATATACATATATATATATCTATATATATATATGTATATATATTATATATATATATATATATATAATATATATATCACATGTGTGCGTTTGCGTGCGTTGCGTTTCCGTTCGTGCGTGCGTGCGTGCGTTCCGTGCTGGTGCTGTGTGTGTATGTGTGTGTGTGTGATAGTATAATTGATAATGATGGTAAATAAACAGGAAATGTATTTACTACCAAGTCATAATGTTTCTCTATACTCTCTTTCGCCTATTATTAGTACTAACTTTCTGTAAATTCCGTTTAAATGCTCCTCTACAACACACAAGTTGACCGCATAAACTCCGTTGTTCTATAGAATTATAGAAATTGTAGAAATATATAGAAAATATAGAATTTTAGAGAATAAGTGCAAGAGAATATAGAAACAATAAGACTTTGGTGGTAAGTGCATTTCGTGTTTATTTACCATCATGTTATTAGTAAAACGTTACAAGTGCCTCACTGTGCCTGCCTTCATGTTGTTAGTGAAATACAACATGAAATATGAATTAGATGCGAAGAAAGTGCATTTTGGTTAAGACTTTCAGCTCTACAGCGTATAGGAAATTGACATATTCGAGTTTTTAATCTGCACGTTAAGTAATCATATCTGTGTGTGGTAGCAATCATACACCGCCGTCATCACTGGTCGTTTTCGCACAGGAAAAAAAAACAAAGAACATGTACACGTCTAGCAGTAACAGCACTGGATGCTGTGACAGGGCATGGTACGACTTGGTGGAAATAAGATCGAATTAGATCAAAGGTCAATGTGCCATCGATTTTCTAGGGGTGCGACCCAGGGACACACGCTATCTTTAACTATTTGGGCGGATACGGAGTTGCTACGTGATCTTTACATATATATGATTATTTTTAAAGCTAAAAGAGGTTTGCGTAAAAATCGCACATAGAATCTCGCAGTCAATTCCTGCCGAGGTCTTACCATCGCAGAGGTTATAAAACACTCGAACACGGCCAAATTAATTGCTCCTAATATAATCATAGCTCGTTGCTCCGTAATGCATTGGTATGTCAACCTTGCACTACATACAGTACACATTATTCAAACATGTTATATCAACACACTACAAGAACACCAATAACCTTCCCCTGTTTGAGTGCATGGAATCCAGTGGGCATAGATTAATGTTTAATGGTGTGGGACCAATACCTCAATCGACCTTGAAAAGCTAGCAAAATTACAGAGGCGAGCAGCACGTTTTGTCAAAAATGACTACAGCAGAGATAGCAGAACAACAGCAATGCCCAAAGCCTTTATATATTAGGTGGTAATCACTCTCTAAGAGAAGAAAAGACCAGCGTCTTGTAATCTCCTACAAATCACCACTCACGTGATTGCAAGCCCTATACTCGCACCGACGTTCAACTCAACCCTAGACCACCCAGGAAGAGACACTCGAAAGAAGATTGCCACAAAGCTCATATATCATACCAATAATTATTTTCAATAACTCTTTTTATTATACGTTTTGTCAACGACTGGAACTCTCTGCCTATAACTCCGTTATCACTATAGCGCATGCGGCATAGAGTATCGCCTGAACGCATAGCTTAAGAGCATCACTTAAATACAATAAAATCGATGCGCACACGCCACCTGGAGGACTTTTATTAAGTGGTGAGCGTGCGCGCAGACACAAACACGCACGCGCGCACTGGTCCTGCACTATGTATGCCAATCAAAACCATATTTTATTATTTATAAATGATTATTTAGTGAACAAAATTAACCGATCGTAGCCAAAATGGGAATGGGGTAGATTTTGAGCGTAGACGAACGTGTCTCTTTACTATAAATATTCTTTGTTCCTTCTTGGTTATTTACTTATAAATTTGTTCTGCAGATGGGTGAATACGCAGTTGTGGTATTTACAGATGAAGCTGATGCAGTCGCTTTGGTGTCCAGGTCATGGGTCAAAATGGAAGGAGCGGTAAGTTCTTCGTAAAATGTTTGTTGCCCTTTTTTTCATCTAATCCAGAGGACATTATGAAATCCTGATGTATTTTAGGAAGAACAAAGCATGATCTGTGGATGTAATTCCAAATAACAAATACTATTGCTAAAAAGTACTGTAGCATTATAATTTATATGATCGTTAGAATATAAATAATGGTCAAATACTATTGCTAAAAAGTAGCAGTATATGATCATTGCAATAGAAATAATGGACATTATCATACAGTGTCATTTCTATAGCATTTTCTTTTAGCTCATCCTACCCGAATGGGTAGTATGAGCTTATGCCGTGGTCCGTCGTCCGTCCGTCTGTCCGTTCAACTTTTTTTCAAAATGCTTCTTCATTTCTCGTCCGATTTTGTTCCTGTTTGTTTTATATGATAGCCCAATGTTAGGAGATCAAAACTTGTATTCAGAATTTTGAAATTCATTATTTTTAATTTATGCAAATTTATTCAAAGTTAACCAAAATTGATTAAAATAGCTTCTTCTTCGCCATTTCTGGTCCTTCAATAGCTGCAATTAATTAATTTTCGCATATTCAAGCTTCAAGTGGCTGCGAAAATTTTTGCCAAAAAACACAAAAGCGAAAGGTTGAAAAACAAAAAAATAAGAAATTCATAAAACCAATAAATAACATAAGAAATCAATTTTTATACCAGAATTATTTTGATGCACAACTGTCAGGAATGCTACAAGAAATATTGACACCAAAAAGTAGCATTTTGAGAGCTTTATTTAAAGATTTAGATTTCATGCATAAATTATCATATTTAACCTGGTGACCCCTGTACAAATTTATGGGATTTTCAGTATCTCGTAGGGAATGGGTTAATCAATATAAAATAAAATAAAGTATTTTGGAAAAATTAACCATACAGTCTTGTAGATCACTTTCCACTCTACAATCGTGCAAATTTTTGCAGCGATCGCCGGCCGAGATCTGAAGGGGGGCCATAATGCCCCCCCGCTGTATTAAGGACTGAAATTAACGTCCCAGCCTAGTTAGGGTTAAATCCATTTTGAAGTACAAGTTTGTCTTTTAAATCACATTTTATGCCTTCAAAATTGACATTTTTCTATCGTAAGGAAACAAGTTAACAAAACTGGTAAACCACCATTTATATAATGTTCTATTGGGTTTATGTCTTCGTTTTCAGGGGCATGTTTGAAGACCCATGCAGGTGCTAAGGAGGACGACATAGAGCGATGCATTGGGGATTTCCTGAAGCGAGCTGCCTTTCTCCCAGGGGGAAAAAATATAAGGTAAATCAAGTTCATATTTGTCGAGTGAATGTGGATTTCTATCACAAATAAAGGGTCAGAGCAAAATTGGTCAGAACATAAAACATTTAGGATATTACATTCTTTATGATATTTCAGTAATCACTATCATGGGCTCTTCAAATTGGCAACACAGGCCAGCAATGTGAAAGTTTATGGTGGGACAATCCATGTAAAAACAACAAATTAGTTTGCAATTTGCCACCCGACCCCCTCAGATTTAGCAAAAATTCTGGGATAACCCCTAAAAATATAGGTAAATGTCACTCAAAACACAAAATGTTGGGGATCATTCTAGATGGGACTAAGGTTGATCCATGACCTTGAATCCCTCAATCAAATGAGTCGCACTTTGATTCTTTTGTAATTCCTAAAGGAGGGCAAGGTCTACTACTATTGTAGACCAATAAATTGTGCCCTAAAATTTTTTATATTCTGGTGTTATTTTAGGGCCCAATAGGCTTCCATAGACAAAACCTGTGAATTCCGACATGCAAAATGCACGACAACCTTTTGACTATTTACGGCCGTGTTACATAGAAAATCAAAGAAATACATAAA
>NW_014577283.1:158249-190400 GCF_000485595.1 Priapulus caudatus | reverse complement strand
TTATCTCAGCGTAGGGCATCGTAGGGACAAGCGGTTTGTTTTATATTAGCAAGGTAAGAGAGCTGATCAATAATACCGCAAAGAATCGTCAAAACAAAACGGGCAAAGTTTTTTAATTCGACTAATACTGCAACATGGTTTCAGCATTTCACCGTTTTACTCTCCTTCTTCATGCGGCGTTCACACAGTGCCGATTATGGCTCCCGTTTGAGATCAGACAGCGCTACGACACGAAAAGTGAAAAAGTCGGATTACTATCCTCAATGATCTGGAATGTCCTAACGTTCGTAACAGAGTCCTACGGGTTGGGAATGGTCCGGAGAGGTCGGCCAAGCACTCCCGACAATTAGGTGCGTCCCGTTAGGTGCGTGTACTCGCGTGTACGTGCGTGTATCTGCGTGTACGTGCGTGTACCCGCGTGTACGTGCGTGTATCTCCGTGTACCCGCGTGTACGTGCGTGCACGTGCGTGTACCCGCGTGTACGTGCGTGTATCTGTGTGTACGTGCGTGTACCCGCGTGTACGTGCGTGTACGTGCGTGTACTACCCGCGTGTACGTGCGTGTACGTACGTGTACGTGCGTGTACCCGCGTGTACGTGCGTGTACCCACGTGTACGTGCGTGTATCTGCGTGTACGTGCGTGTACCCGCGTGTACGTGCGTGTACCCGCGTGTACGTGCGTGTACGTGCGTGTACCGCAGTGCAACCGCGCTGCAACCGCAAGTTAAGATCACGTGACTCGCTTGACCTGCTGCTATTGGTCGGTTACATAGAGCCGGTGTGGAACTTTACACAGCCATTCCGCAGACGCTGTGCAATCTGCCACACGTGGAAAAAAATATCAAACACGTGTGATATTTTCCACACGCAAGAAATCGATGCGTTTGCATGCACCAACGCTGTGTTTTGTGCTGCGCCATCAGCCACGCGTGGCCAATAGCGTGTGCGGCGGGCTTAACATTCGGGAAACTCAGCCGATTTTGTCTAGTCGGATTGCAATCGTGACTATGTCGTGACAGATTCTGCTGTATCGGATCAAAATCGTAACAATGTCCTGTGTTGTCTGGACAGTGTCCTGTGGATCGGGACGCTGTCGTGATGAACGGGCATAATCTGGAGAAAATTTTCATTGCCGTTTCTTGCCGATTGAGTCCAGATTGCGTCCAGATCTAAAGGATGTCTTCCGTCAGCGTCGGTTCACTGTCGGGTCACTGTCTGATCTCTGTCGGATCGCATTCGGGAGAATCGGGACGCTGTCGGGACAGATTTGGTCGTTTTTTACCATGCGAATGATACAAATCGGATCAGATCATCAGAATCGGATTGAGAACTGGACAATCGAGACGAATTCGGCTGGAAACGGCTGAATCGGGACGCTTCCTAGAACAAGATCTGATTGTTGTCAACTTGTCGTAATTAAATAAATGTTTTTACAAATTTTTAATAAAGTTTGAATTTCCCGCCACGAATCACAGGATCTTGATCAGACTTTTGACAAATTTTAATCGGAAATGGTCCTATCAAGGGCGGCAGTAAAAATCCTGAATGTGTGACTGAGCCTTAATACGCTCTTGATATATATATACATCTAATACATATTAATTTTGTGAATGTATGTCTGTTTGTTTATCTGTTCTCAATGCAAATCAATATGGAGCACTATAGATAGATAGATAAATAGATAGATAGATAGATTAGTAGATAGATATGTAATAGTAGATAGATAGATAATAGATAGCATAGACTAGTGGATAATAGATAGATAGTAGATAGATAATAGATAGATACATAGTAGCTATAGATTAGATAGATTAGATTAGTAAGAAAATAGATAGATAGATAGATGTAGGATAGATAGATAGATAGATAGATAGATAGATAGATAGATAGATAGATAGATAGATAGATATGAATATGATGATAATGATAGTAGATAGTAGATAGATAGAAGACATATAGTATGATCGATTTTTATTTTTATTTTTCTTGTTAACCAGTGGTTCACACCTCAGTAGTTTGATTTCCGTGGCAACGGGCGGTATCTTGTGCTAGTATTATTTATATATTACTTACTATTATACAACTTCCACTTTAATAAGCGCCAGCGTTCCTGCTAGCAGTCTGTGTTATACGACATAGGTCTCATGGCTGGCCGTGTCGTTGTGCCGTTTTTTGCCTAAATACAGCTATGATCTAGAGACGGGTCCCGCCTCGGGAATTTCGTTTTGCAGTTGATGATAGTTAGTGATTTATAAGATTTTCCGCATTAGAGATGATGAGCGAGCGAAAATTAATGCAATTTTATCATTGGATTCTGTAAAAAAAAAAAATAATATGTGCCGCGAAAACGAGCAGAGGCTCGGACGTAAGAGAAACAAGAATTCTGGTATATACTTAGTTATATATTATTATTATTAATTATATGTGAGAGAGAAATAGAGAGAGGGGAGAGTAGTGGTTACAGATGTAGGAACCTGGAAACTAAGGGAAGGGAAATGTTTGTACACTTTTCTTTGTTGTGTCCGTGTGTAAGTTTAGCAGTTCAGAAATTACCACTTATTTAGCCAATAGATGGCGCGCTAGTATGAACAGTAGCAGCGAAGCGAAATATATTCCGCATGTGTCATATTTACCCTCCGCTGTAGCCTGTAGGTCAGAATTACCAGCAAATGGAGTGCACCATAGTGCATCATAGTGCACAGATATGGCATCGGTATGGGAATGACAGATGATGAGTTAGCTTCGCACGTGGAGAAGTCTAATCGATCGAAGCGCACAGAGAAGAGCATGACTATGAGTCATGCTAGTACCGGGTAGGCCTACTGCTGCCACACTGATGTGCATGTGGTAATCGAGCTAGCACTTTTATGTGTGTCATTTCTATTCTATCACAGTTCTGTATAATGTGATTTTTATGTACAATCACAGTGTATTGTATGATGTGATGACGTAGCAGCCAATATTATAATCGGATAGCAGTAACACAAAGAAGATATAAGGGTAATTGTCCTCGTGGTCAAACATTTTGATTGTGCATGTGTTGCATCTTACCAGTGCATGTGCAGTGCATGTGTTATCTTACCAGTATGGCACTAGACCACAGGCACTTGGGCTGAGAGGGTCTATGTCCCCCAGGTTACTACCGGAAATTACCCTGGGTACGGTCCGGTATACCGGAACGTACCCTGGTACTATCTAATATGCCGGACCGTACCTCGCTTACTCCACTAACGAGTCTAGTGAGTCGCCTACCCCTACTCCCTAACCCTAACCCTAAGTTAACCCTATCAGATATTTACTAGGGTACGTTCCGGTGTACCGGACCGTATCCAGGTTACGTTCCGGCAGTACCCTGGGGGACATAGACCCTATGAGCGGCACTTGGAACGTTTCAATAATAAAATGATGGTAAATAAACACGAAATGTATTAACTATCGAAGTCTCAATGTTTATTTATTCTCTATCAGCTAATAATTCCACGTAAATGCCATTCAAATGCTCCTCTGCAACACACAATTTCACCGCACACACGCTGGTTTGCACAAACAACAGAAATATCGTTTCTGTTGTTTGTGCACAGCGGCGTGCGTGCGGTGAAATTGTATGATGCAGGGGAGCATTCGAATGGCATTTTCAGGAAATTTTTACTAATAATATAGGTGAAAGAGAGTAGAGAAACATTGAGACTTCTTTAGTAAATACATTTCGTGATTATTTTACATGATTTTATTATAGACACATTCTAAATGCTTGTGCACTATACTATAGCCACAAGGTTCCTTCTCGCTTCTCACTACGGCAGTACATGGCATGAAGTGGTGCGAACAGTCATAGAGCCTGGTGGGGCTGGCATTAGGCCAGCATCACTTTTATCGCATTAGGCTATTAGCCAACACAAATTGTATTTACTCTCAAAGTCTTAGGTACTCTTTATTGCCTATTATTTCATGTGAATGTTGTTCAAAATTTGAAACAAATCGAATGCTCTTCTGCAAGACACACTCTCAGTGCACGCACGTCACTGTATAAACTCACATAAGTATGACCCACTGTGTGTATTTTGCAGCGACTGAATTTTCACACAGTAGTACACGGGCCGTGAGATTGTACATTGCAGAGAAGCATAAATTTGACAAGCCTGATAAGCTTCCATTGACAAATGTTTTATTAACATCTTACCTACATCACAAAACATTTGCCACGCATTATCAGCTTCTTAAATGCATTTTATCACCTTTATCTTGTAAAAATATAGCAACACCAAACGTTCCAAATTTCGTCAAAACAAAGATTGCATTCTTGCTTTCAACGCGTTGACTAGCGATTATTTTGTTTGTATGTTGGTGGAAACACAGGACCATCACAAGAGACAACAAACATTACAAGTTTTACCATTTCTGTTCTGACTAAGTTTTGAACAATTGGTGTCATGATATTTTTACAAGATAAAAGGTGATAAAGATAGATATTTCCTAAAATTTTAATGTTACTTGGTCAAAAAATGTAAAAAGCTGTCGTACAAAAATTTGCCACATTTGTCTATAGAAGCCTATTGGGCCCTAGAATAGCCCACGATTATAAAAAATTATAGGGCACAATTTATAAGTATAAATTATCTATATTATATATAGAGATGGTACCAGTCGATATGTAGCGTAACAGTCTAATGACAACAGACGAATTTTACCCAAAATTATGACCGTAAATGGCCCAATGTGCAATTCTAGTATTTTCAGTTGAAGTTGAGCCAAAATGATTTAACGTTTAACATTTAATTGCAAAAACATTAATGATAGAGAATGGCAATGAATGCTCACAAGTACAATTACCGGTGAGTCTTTGTAAGTAGTATATTAAAATAATCTAAATGTTTAACATGCGAATTGTACCGAATTAACTGAGGTTGCCTATCTCTATGAGTATCTCTATTGATCTGTTAACCATATTTGTTACTGTCACTGATCAGTCTTGGTAATAAGTTTGAAAACTCGGCTTGTCCTGATTTGGGAAATATTTTTTTACTTTTACCATATAACCCATATATTATAATCTACAAAAATAAAAATCACCCCAGATAATCATATCATAGATATCACTTTCGGAGAACTTAATCAACATTACAGTGTACATATTTGCATTCTCACTTGTCACTTGATAGAAGAAGTTGAAGGTTCATAATTTCCGGATTTAAACCGTCGTCATAAATTCCCTTCAGGTAGGTTATGGATGCTTAATCAAAAGTGAGAATATGCAAAAAAAATCCATACAAATGATTTATTTTCCCTATTGTACTTTAAGCATGTCAGCATGACTGGAGTATGATGATTGCTCAAATACTTTTTTATGCATATAAGTGCTTAAAAGCCAGACACAGACAACATACTTTTCTTGTGATATGGCAGAAATATTTGTCTCCCAGCAACGATTACTGAGATCCATCATGTTTAAAGGGAGAGTTTACTCTAGGTTCTAGGGTTATTTTCAGCTAATTTAGGTTATAATTACGCTACATAAAAAGTTTCATGGTTCATTCACCATTAGAAATATTATTAAAAAATGTTTTAAAACTAACGACTATAGTTTGATTACAACGACGGTGGCGCCACTCAAAGCGCACGATCTGATAAGTTGCGCAAAACCACTTTCCAGCCAAGGGCTACAGACCGAGGGTGTTTCTTATTTATTCATTTAAAAGCAAAAGGATTGTAATATCTTCTAAACGACATATAGTTTCAGTTATAATATGGATAAATTTTTTGCCCTAAAATGAATATCGTTTGGTTAAATAGCATTTAGGTATAAATATAATTGCACTTTTGTGATTAGCCCTCGGTCTGTAACCTGCAAAATAAATTGTCAAATACGCAACTTTTTCGGGGTGGCAGAACGGTCGCGGGTGTCATGGCGTTGTTCAAATTTCGTAGCGTTGATGTATAAATAATTATAACAATTAAATTGGGTATCTGGTAACAATAGTGTGGGTATAGACGATTTGTTATACAGTAAGTACAGTTGTATGCAGTAAAATCCTAGAAGCTACTGTCCCTTTAATTACCTCAGCGCAACGGAGTTGCAGGGAGGTAATGTGATGCCTCTCGTGTGTGTGTTCGTGTGTGTGTGTAGCCAGCAGCGAGCCAGCAGCGATCGATTCAGCACCAGCTCGTCTTAGGGCGTCGAGTCAGCAGCAGCTCGCTCGCTTGCGCGCAACAAATCAATATTTCAGCGATCTACTACTACAAGCTAGAACTACTAGAAACTGCAACTAAAACTGAAACTAGAGTCAGCGAGCGGGCGGCGCGATCGATAGCGCGTCGAGTCAGCGAGTGGCGAGTCAGCAGCAGCCACCAGTGAGCGGCGAGGCAGCAGCAGGCGAGTCAGTCAGCAGCCGCCACCAGCGAGCACATACATGTTACATGCTCGCGGAGGTATGCACTCTCCGTGAGTGCCCTCTGTCTAGTATTCAAGACAAATGCTTCGTCTCAAGGTCAGAGTCGGCTGTGTGGATTACGCGCAGATCAAGACTGAAAACATGTGGCGCCACATTGATCAATCAGCGTGCCCCTAATGATCACGTGATTGTCTAAATATCCAAGAAGACCAATGTCTGCTGTGTGCGTTGAATGAAGATAAAAAAGGCAAATGTTTCTGTCGTATTTCAACAGCTGTCTGTTGTGTGCACTGAACCGAAACAAAAACAATAGAGAGACGAATAAAACAAATGTTTTTGCCGTCTCACGAAAATGGGGGTGTTGCTGCTGTGTGCATTCGTCTCCTTAGATGCTAGAATTAGACACAGAAGAAGTTATCATAATAATGTATGTACCTTCTAGAGCCTATATTCGTACTATATGCAGGCGCATGACTTGATAAAAACACGATGATGTTATGTTTTCAGACATTTTCTACACATTTAAGATGCTAAAGTGCATCGACAAGAATAACAATACCGTATAATCATAGAATGAGTAACCACAGACCAAGGGTGTTATGACTATGAGGTTGGCTTGGCTCGGAAAGCATTTACATAAAAATGGCAAGACAACTAATGAACTATGCAATTCTTTTAGATACGAGAACAATATTATGTTGCAGCATTGGTAGAGAAGTGAGAACACATCATTCCTTATTCCAGCTAAACTTCAACACATCAATCATGTACCATGCTCCAAAACATGATTGCGTACATTCACTGCAGTCTTGTTTTGAGATTTTGAGCTTTTTGTTTGCCTCATTATTTTGTGAAATTTCGAAAATCATGTCCTCGCGCAAGTAATAATAGTAACATGAAAACCACAAAAAGTCATAGTTAATAGGGTATAGGGTACATAAACAAACATTTTCGTAATATTTATTTAGTTACACTTGAAAAGTCTAAGCAAACTCAATGGTAAATGGGTTTTATTAAATGTCAGTTGTTTTTATCATGCTGCACTTCATATATATGTTCTTTAGTCAAAGCTATAATTCTGCAGCTAGGTCGCAGCAGCTGTCGCAGCAGCAGCAGCAGCATCAGCAGCATCAGCAGCAACAGCAGCAACAGCAGCAGCAGTAACGGTTACATAAGCACTTTCACCCTTGCACGATGCATATATGTGTATATAACAGCATGTGTATGCATTATATATATATAAGTAGTAGATGATTGCATGCTATTTTGTTCTGGCTGTCTGTGTGTGTGGGCGCGTGCGTGCGTGCGTGCGTGCGTGCGTGCGTGCGTGCGTGCGTGTGTGTGCATGTGTGCGTGTATGTTTATCCCCCTTGGTGTCTGATTGTAGTTAAATGTATAGCTAAATAAACTCATGCTTGGTATCTCTATACACCTATTGTTTTTTCTGTTATTCCTGTTTTATTGTTAATTCCAGTTTTATGTAATGTTTACGGTAAAGGGAGTGTATATATTTACTGTAGGCTCTGGTATAAACAATAATTTACCTTTCAACTAAAAAAACCTTTCTACAAAGCTAGTATATGTTTCCATCGTAGACATATACAATTAAACAGCGTTTTATAATACCACTCACCCAGAAGCTTGTAGTAGTACTGTACTTAATAAACACAACTCATTAAATTTGTATTCAGGCCACATTGAAATAGTTTCTGATTTGCACCACCCTACCCTTCCTACGCAAATATGTTCCGACTGGTTTCGAGAGTGTTTATCATTGTTGCGTGACGTCTAGTCTTTTGGCCAGCCGTAGATGTTACACATACTAAACCGCAACGAATCTTTCCATTCAGTTAGTTTAACTGAGTATTGTAAGAGTGGTCGTAGTCGAATGTCTAAGTCAACATGTTTAGCAAGCAAATAAAAGGTGTGACGCATTTGCACACAAAGCTCTCATTTTCCAAGTGGAAGATTAAAGCAGTATTGCCCTCGACAGCGAGATTTGTTCGTTCCAATATATCTTGATGGAAAGGGCCTATACAGCGTTGATATTTCGGATAGAGCGTTTTAGAGGAAACGGATGAGTAAACTCAATACATCCTTTCATGGCCATATAGTGATAAAAAGTGTATGCGGTTCATTCAGACGGCGAAGGCCATACACACACACACACACACACACGCGCGCGCGCGTGATCTCACGCACGCACGCGCGCGCGCACACGCGTATATTAGATTAAATATATAGCGCGCAGCGTGCGCAGAGTATTATATATATAGTTGTAACAGCGCTATAAAATTCCCATAAATCTATAGTAAGCGTGATTTATGGAACTATACGTGCATGCGTACTATGGGCAAAGTATATAAATAACACGTGATCGACTCGTGTTATACAGACGTGTTCTATACGGAACCGGTCGCTGATTAATATGCTTGTGATCGCGTACGCGGCAGGTATGCGTACGTCTACCGGCACTTATCTCGCGTTTAAATAAATAAATGCAATATAGGGTAGGCATATATTGGCCTACGGGGTCAGTGAAAGTGTAAGGTCAAACCTCCGTAAGGCCATGATAAAAAATATTGTTTGTTTGCCCTCACCCTACCGCCCCGCCAAAAAGGGACCGACTAAAAAAAAATTATGGATCTTTCCCATTCTTTTTTTTACAAATTGTATCACTGTCTATATATATAAAGTAGTTCAGCCGAATTAGTCCGTACTCGCATAACTAGAGAACTCCGCAGCCTAGAGGAAAATCTATATATATAAAGTAGTTCAGCCGAATTAGTCCGTACTCGCATAACTAGAGAACTCCGCAGCCTAGAGGAAAACTAAAGATATTTTCAGAATTGCTGAAGGGTTCTGATACAAACCAGAACTTATTTTCCTCTTGTTTCCTTTTTTCCCTTTACCTACTTCTTTAGTATGTATTATTTTTAATTTATTTTTAATTTATTAATTTATTTAATTTATTATTTATTTAATTTAGTAATTATTTTTGTTTTTAATGTCTTTTATCTTTTGATTTCTTATTATTTTTTACTGTTTGGGATGGGATGGCATGCGATGGCATGGGATGGGATGGCATGGCATGGCATGGCATGCGGTGCGATGGGATAAGGCAATACATTATATCAGGAGTAGATAATAGAAGATTAATAAATCTTCTATTATCTAATAATCTTCTTCTATTAACAAATAAGAATAATAATAAGAATAATCTTCTTCTATCTTCTAATTAATAATATTCTAGTATCTACTCCTGATTATACCAAGAGCTAATAAATATGTGTGGTATATAGGTGTTTATTAGCTCTTGATTATATGTACCAAGCAAAACAAACATTCAACATAAAAGCTATCTCCACACAAGCACACCCGAGCATGTAGACACCATGCTGAATTTGTAAAACGACCCCCCTCAAAAAAATTCTACCTACACTTTACCTAGCCAACTTTTCAGCATGGGTCGGGTGACGGCAAACAAAGATTCTTTCAATTGTGGCCTAACCTCGTGTCGTACGTACGCTGCTGTTGAATGCGTCGTGTTACAGGTGGTTCAGTGGCTAGGTCCAGGGGAGCTGGGAGTTGATCTCGCTTGTCAGCGTAACATGATCGTCAGCCGAAGGAGAACGCAGATGATGCATGCATGCTGTGGGAAGTGAAGACAACCGGTGATGCAAGTAGTGATACAAGCCTGTGCTACAAGACAGTGGTACGCACAGGCACTTGGAACGTCTCAATAAAATACAAAAATATAAACACGAAATGTATTTACTACCAAAGTCTTATTGTTTCTCTACACAGCGCGGTCGTGCGGTGTACTTGTATGTTGCAGATGAGCATTTGACTGGCATTTACAGGTGATTATAGGCGAAATAGAGTAGAGAAACATTAAGACTTTGGTAGTAAATACATTTCGTGTTTACATTTTTGCATTTTATTGAGACGTTCCAAGTGCCTGTGGTGGTACACGCGTAAGCTGACACCGCTCTATGTGTGCAAGCATCAGGAAGACACATCTGACGTAAGTGTTCTAATTATGTGTGTTTACGTGCACGGCATGATGACAATGGCTGTAATCGTATATACTTAGTTGGTTTCAGAACCAAGGATAACGCCGTGAGTACATGCAGGCTTGTGTAATTCTGTAAACACGCTTCTTGTAAACATGCTTCTGCTTCTGCTAGTAACGAATTCAACTAGGGTTGTTTTGTGTGAAAATTAAACGTCGGGAATGTAACTGGCACGCAGACATAAACACGCGGAGCAAAAAATGATGAGATTGGCTTGCGCTAGAAATGCAGAGCTATGTATGGAAGGTTATGCATGAGCTTGCACGAAGAGTGCAGAAGTGTTACGCATCGCTGATTTTGACTAAAAGAAGCTTGCAGCTTAGATCACATGCCCTCGAGTAATTTGAGTTAATACGGGGGTGGATTTGTGCATAACTAGCAAGGGCCATTTTTCCCGCAGAGGTGAAGTGACTGAAGAAGCTGGAACTGATATTCCATGTATATAAAATAAGCAAGGAATCACGAAAGCGACGAGCCTTGTGAATACGCGATCGTTATTTTAGCCTTAGACTTCCCATACACTATGCTCCTTACTATCACGAGTGAATAAACACACGATTTGCTTTCATGCACTCCTCATACTACCTATATTCGCGCACGATATTTTCCATTCCCTGTTCCTCTAATTCCGTCTACAGACGAGTAGTAGTCCACAGGAGGTCCTGGGACATATTCAAACATGCCCGCAGAAATACACCAGGATGTTGACATTCACAATGTCATCGGTTTAGATGTAAAGCTTTCGCTGTCGTCACATCTATTTGTCACATATAAATTGGCGATGTAAGTTCTACGCTTCTAAGCCCGAAGTATATATATTATCCGAAGTAAATATATCCTCCTCGTACATAGCGTATTCGACGAGACATCGTAATCCATGGTGATAACAAGTAATCAAGTAATCAAAGTGATAACATCCAGAGCGCATAAACATGCGCATAACTCAAAGCACGTAAACATAGTACGTGACCTAGAGCACATAAACGTAGGGGGGTTATGTGACATTGACAGGACGTAGGCGAGTGTGGTTTGTGTGCATACCGTGTACTATCTATACTGTGTAAGCATGCGCCCACATAGAGTATAGTTCTTCGAGATTTTCATTTCAGAATAATAACACATCAACGTTTGAGCGAATGTAAATTAATCAGGGCCGTAGCCTGCGGGGGGGGCAAGGGGGCAGCTGCCCCCCTAGATTTTTAAGATTAAAAAAAAGTTCTACTGAAAGAGAATTGTCGTAGTCAGAATGAAGGCTGTACATGTACTCAAAAGTGCCTCAAATGCCATCTCCTGCGATCTACATGTTCAAAATTTTCTGTGGGAGGACCCCCACACCCCCACATGTTTCTCACCCCTCCTTGAAATCCTGGATCCGCCACTGCCCCCTCCCCCCCCCTAGGGATTTGCTCAGCCTACGGCCTTGTCAATGCAATGAACGAATGCGAATGAATGGCATCATCACGTAGCAGCGAGCGAGACGCGGTTGAAACTCACCAACTCAAATTTACTAGTGTACTAATCGAGTGTACGCGTGCCCAGTGAAAAGCTCATCGGTTTTTGACGTCTTGTGATAGTTCCTTTATTCACATGGCGTTATATATGTATATAATATATATTTATATAGTATATATATATATATATATATATTATATATATATATATGCCGGCGTCAATATATATGAATTATGTAGTTATAATAATCACATGTATTTATTCACATTGTAAGACTTAACAAAATTAAAAACATGAATTATTTAAATGAAGTTGGCCACCGACGTTAACGATGTAATAGAATATTCGCTTTATTATAATGCATTGTCGACGCTATACAAGGTGCAGAGTGGCGCGTCTGTCTGTCTGTCTGTCTCTCTTTCTCTCTTTCTTACTCTCTCTCTCTCTCTCGCTCTCTCTCTCTCTCTCTCTCCTCTCTGTCTCTCTCTCTTCTCTCTCTCTCTCTCTCTCTCCTTCTCTTCTCTCTCTCTCTCTCTCTCTCTCTCTCTCTCTCTCTCTCCGCTTTGCGGCGTGCGCTCTCTCCTCTCTCTCGTTCTCCATCCCTCCCTCCCTCTCTCTCTCTCTCTCTCTCTCTCTCTCTCTCTCTCTCTCTCTCTCTCTCTCTCTCTCTCTCTCTCCTCTCTCTCTCTCTCGCTCTCTCTCTCTCTTCTCTCTCTTCTCTCTCTCTTCTCTCTCTCGCTATACTATCTATCTATCTATCTATCTATCTATCTTCTATCTATCTATCCATCTCTCTCTCTCTCTCTCTCTCTCTCTCTCTCTCTCTCTCTCTCTCTCTCTCTTTATCTCTCGCTCTCTATCTCTCTCTCGCTCTCTCTATCATTGTCTACTCCTTTCTCTTGCACACACACTCTTCTAGGCCTGCACCGTCGTTTTCTTCATGTTAGGATGTTCGACAGACAGCTAAGCGATTACGTCATCCGTCTGCTTGCTCATTATTGACTAATATAATGGGTTTGTGTTATAGCTTCTCTCGTGATTAGGTTCCAGTATTGTATACGGTTAGATATCAGTCCTTGTCGAGCACGTCAACAATACCAACTAATCATTATGTATATGATAGACGTAGATAGACGCTATGACATATATGATTTACGCTGTGATAAATGAGCGAATCCACAAGCATTGACTATTAAAATGAGACGATAGCGACATCAAAAAGAGTACTCTGATATGTACTGATAACAAAGTACACGATGTGGTGAGACTCTTTCTCTCTCGGCCTCCCTCAAGCTTATCTTCATGCAGACCACTTCCCCCATCTCTCTCTTTCTTTCATTCCTTCCCCCCTCTCTCTCTCTCTCTCTCTCTCGCTCTCGCTCTTTCTCTCTCTCTCTCTCTCTCTCTCTCTTTATCTCGCTAAGCCTGCCCGAGTATTTATGTTCATGTCAGAAAATATCAGCGGTGTAAGAGTGTTGGGTACAGTAAGAGACGTGGGTGCAGATTAAGCCATAAGACTGCGTCGCCACACAAGACTGCCTCACTACGCGATATGTGTGATTGCTTCAACATTTACTGTCCGCGGTAACAATAGCTTGCGCCTAATCAAAAACCGATTTTATTGACATTTTCGGGCAGTAAGCCGAGTTTAAATCGTACGCAAGATCACCCACTACCTAAAAGCAATTAGATTTAGCTTCGATCGATGATAGGCAGCAGCAATTAGAAACCTGGCGACTCATGGCGTAGAATCAAGAGCGTAATATTTAATACTGCTTAATACTGCTTAATACTTAATGCATACTAAATACGCTCTTAGTAGAACGTATATTAAAGCTCGTTTCTCATATTAGTTATCGATTGTTACAGTACTAGCTATAATACGTAACGTAGATATTAGCAAGAGTTAATAATGACAAATAAATGATAATGATAATGATAAATTTGTCGTTATTAACCCCCTGATATTATAGACGTCCACGTGTGCAGGATTGGTTTTCATTGGTGTGATTATCTTCGTCGTTGATTCGTATCAAGCACATAATTGAAATGCTACGTGCTTGCGAGCGATTCGGACCTTCACCCAGTTCAGCCTGCGTACGTATAACAATAGGGCCTACCGGTTCTACTGACCTTCTGAACCGTCTCCCGCATATCTCCATATTAATCATGATCAGTAGTGAAGTCGATAGATCACCGAAACTAACTTTAGACAGCGGCAGGGTTATTCAACGCGTATTTCCTCCAGGCATCAAAAGTCTTGGGTTTGGCATCGCAGAGCGACGATTATGGTGATGCGCGCGCCCCCTCGTTGATTCGGCGTCAGCCCGTGCGCAATGTAGCATAAATAGCGGCAAATATCGAATGAGTTGCGGCAGCTTGCTTACGTATTATTTCTTTATATGCGCATTTCGTATGCGCGCGGTTCGGCTGTGAAGCGTGCACGTACGTGTGCGGTAACCAGGCAGCATCGTGTCAGTCGTGCGTGCAACGTGTACCGTTCGCACACCTCCATCCACGCTCGCTCTACGTTCGTCGTCTATTGCTAGTAGTCTGCCTATAGCTGTCACTTGCTTCGTCTCTGTATATCCTGCACTGTAGTTTTCCTGTCGAGGATCTCGGGAAGGTGAATCGAATCGAAGCTAGGCAATGGCAAGCGAGCAGTGGATATATGAAGGAGAAGGCGGTAAGTTGAAACTTTTGCCGAGCCACGCGTGGCATATTCCTCGCGTTCACTCAGCTTGCGCTATTGATGTACTCAGCTTATGATATTACTATATGTACTCAGCGATATTACTATCGGTATCGCTCAAGGTCGTGTGTGCGCCCATAGGTGCGTGCGCGCGAGCAAACGTCCCTTCTCATCCTGACAGTACAGTTTAGTGCTATAACTTATATTGAACAATAATTTATATGAGCTCAACAAATAACATAACTATACATATGTAGGTTGAACAAGCATATATTTATTGGTGTCGTATCGGCTTTAATATTATATATGTATATATGTATATATATATATATATATATATATATATATGCGCGTCAATATATATGAATTATGTAGTTATAAATAATCACATGTATTATTCACATTGTAAGACCTAACAAAATTAAAAAACATGAATTATTTAAATGAGTTGGCACCGACGTTAACGATGTAATAGAATATTCGCTTTATTATAATGTCGACGTATACAAGGTGCAGAGTGGCGCGTCTGTCTGTCTGTCTGTCTCTCTTAAGCATATATTTATTGGTGTCGTATCGGCTTTAATATTATATATGTATATATGTATATATATATATATATATATATATATATATATATATATATAATATATAATGACAACATAGATGCAACACATGGCGATGCTATTATATAAACTGAACGTGATTAACGATAGAAGGCTACGATGAGATAAAATTAATGAACATTTGGGATGGTGTAACGATTTAGGTTGTGCATTTTACTCGCACGTCTCTTATACAGTGCATGTATACACTAGCTAAAAATATCAGCTCTACGAAAAAAAACGAAATAAGAAAAACGTTTAACTAATGTTCGCGTAATTATACGTACATAGGATATAGGCGCATTACAAAAGTGTTACCGGATTTCAGAACATACGGGATAATTCGTACACCCTTATAATATATGAAAAATAGCGTTAAGCTGTACTTGAAGCATTTTCACATAACAATAATTCAATATTTCACCAGCTCCGGAGAAATGGCCGCAACTCTATCCTGCCTCTGGCGGAAAATGCCAATCTCCGATCGACATCAAGACGAGGGCTACGCACTTCGATGCAACGATGACACCTGTTTGCGTGAACTATGTACCGGAGGAAACGACTGTCGTCAACACTGGCTGGTCGTTCCAGATACCGTTCAAGGGGAAAGATTCGTGTAAGTGCAAGGTGAAACGAAACGCGGCGAAACCGGTTGCAGTTATATCAAAGTTACGTCAATATCAGTTTGCGTGTTCTCGGTGCAATCGACGAATCGAACTGAAATGCTATATAACATATTTCTCCGTGGCAAATTACACTTAAAGGACTTGCGCACCATCGATTAAATCCTACGCGAACAGGTAGCACTGAGAGTACATTCTGAGAGCGCGGCCACACACGCTATGGCTTGTCCTACGTGACTGCGCGGCCGTTAACCCTTTGAATGCGTGCACCGGTATAGTGACTAATGAATTGAGAAAAGCGGATCCTTTCTTAAATTGGTGTGCGTATTCTCGATGGTCGTACATTTTGAATCGTGTATATTGAATTTCTTCAAAATCCGCGATGTTTTATGACCGTCGAATATACACCTTGCGTGTTTTTTTTCACTCGTCGGGTAACCGCACGAAAAAGGACCGCCAAATTCATCTCGACAACGTAGCTTGTTCGTTCTGTGCCCCCCATAAAATACTACGTAAAAATCGAGCAAAACATGAAACTTCATGTTTCCTTCCTTGAAAACTTAATTGTTACATATTGCACAACGTGAAACTCCATGTTTCCTTCCTTGAAAACTTGTTACTCGTTGCACAACATGAAACTACATGTTTCCTTCCTTGGAAATTTGCACTTGTTACCACGGATGTTTGCCTCGTCATCGTTGAAATTTACCGTTGCATTTACGCGGTTGAAACGATACGCACCTCGTTTATCTAACAATGGCCGTTTGTCCTTGCTCGCTGAAGTAACTTAGTAACGCTGGGTCCGGTATACCGAACCGTACCCAGGGTACGCACCCTGGGGGACATAGACCCTATGAGCCTTAGTAACTGATGACAGTGCGCAAATATGATCATCGAGGTGAGGGTGATGACCCTAACTCTTTGCTATTATGCTCTTGCTATTATGTTTTACTCGTCAGTCTCACAAAGCCAACATAATGATCACGGCGACGTTTTAATTTGCTCCCGTAGTGAATCTACTTCCAGAAATTTCGATTCTGTTCACAGACATCAAGGGCGGTCCGCTCAACTACAAATACCAATTAGCACAACTACACTTTCACTGGGGCTCCAGCGCTTCATCCGGATCTGAACACACGGTGGACGGAAAGAGCTCTGCAGGCGAGGTATGTATAATATCAGGAGCGTATAATGACAAATTATACAAATTATACGCAAATTATACATTATACGCAAATTATACATTATACGCAAATTGACAAATTATACGCAAATTATACGCGTATTTGTCATTATACGCTCTTGATAATATTCACATGAAGCGCACCCCTACCAGATCACTATCAGAACCCTACGACTACCACTACAAGAACCCTACCACTACCAAAACCCTACCACTACGGCACTACTACTACCAGAACCCTACCACTACCAATACCAGAACCCTACCACTACCACTATCAGAACCCTACCACTACCACTACTAGAACCCTATCACTACCACTATCAGAACCCTACCACTACCACTACCAATACCAGAACCCTACCACTACCACTATCAGAACCCTACCACTACCACTACTAGAACCTTACCACTACCACTACAAGAACCCTACCACTACCACTACCACTACCAAAACCCTACCACTACTACTACCAGCGATGAAGATCACTAGCAGAGGGTATATATGCGATACTGGTACGGCGTCAGACGGTGAATGTGTGTTAACGGAGCTTCAGCTGGGTGCTGGCATGCGCCCTTTTGATTGAGAATGCGAATTTATAAAAACGGCTGTTTCAAGTTACAGCTGCAGCGTTACTGGTTGTTGTTGATGGAAGGCGCGACCATAGCGCTGCAGCTGTATAGTATCCGCCTTGTTCCGTGGCTATAAACTTCCGACAACTATCCTGTGCAGTGTGCAGGAGAAGATCGCTCACAGAAGTTGCAGCGCTTTAATACTAACTGACGTAAACACAGGCCAACTCGTGAATATAGAGCCATGAATGTGCAATTTCCTGTGCTTAAACTCCCATTTTCCTTTTGAACGTATTGGGATGTTGGTCCGTCTAGGTCTATTGACATTCGCGCTTCTCCTTCATGCCAGACAACTGAGAACGTTTTCAAACTGTAGTATAAAATTAATTGTATTCCGCGGGGACAAGTGTTAGTACGTGCGTGCAGCTGGTATATATAGCTGCGTTGCTATTGCTTAATTGCACTCACCAGTCCAGCAAATCCTCGCGTCGGTATTTTACCTGTAGCTGCACGTGTCCGTTATGGGGAAATTAACGCGTAATTAAGTAATCCGAAAAGCCGCATTGATCGAGCGCAATGCACCGAGCTCGCATCGGTGGCATCGCTACGCCACTGCCGACGTCACATGCACCGACGCGTGTCCAGTAGAATTATGGGCTCTTGTAGTATAGCAAGAACATAAGAACAGTGCTTCTGCGCAGCCGTCTATGTTAGAGCGACCCCTTCCTCCCCCATCCACCCCTCATCAATTATTTTATTGCGCGACGAGCAATCGACATTCCCGCGTATATCAACACACCTAGGAGTATGCTAGGATGCAGTATGGCGATGGTTTTCACGTGTAATTTGCACGCTGAGTGAACGTGCATTCGGTAAGATGTGTCCCGTCTGGCCGCTGGTGCGTACCGACGTGCGTACCGACGTGCGTATCGTTCACTCATTCGGGTGAGAAGGGACAAGCGGCGATCGACGCATAATTACGTACTCGCCTATACAAGTAACAACCGCAAGAGAATTCAACGGGAACAAAACTCATTGCGCGGTGATACCGTGTATAGCCGTATTGTCGGGGCTTCTGTGAAACAGACTTTCTGTGCCGACCAACGTCTGGTTTGATTTTCTTGAGGTTTCAGCAGGTAGTAATGCATTAGACAACAGGGTAGTAACAGTATAGCAGTAGCGGTAGCGGTAGCGGTAGCAGTAACTGTAGCAGTAGCGGTAGCGGTAGCAGTAGCAGTATCCGTAGCAGTAGCAGTATCCGTAGCAGTAGCATCATCATCATCATCAGTAGCATCAGTAGCAGTAGCTGTAGCAGTAACAGTAGCAGCATCAGCAGCAGCAGCATCAGCATCAGCATCAGCATCAGCATCAGCAGCAACAGCAGCAGTAGTGGAAGGAGACTGCGATATATTATCGATCCACTCAATTGTACTACATACAGACTAATTGCTATGATCTTACCACATCGATTAGGGCAATTAGGGTGATCCAAATGAGCCTACGTGACTATCCGACTGAGCTTTTATTGTCTCGTTGATTGAGCCCAAGTACCTTGCATCCCCACCAGCAGGGACTGAAAAGGCAATCGAATCACATATAACATTCGACGACTAATTTTGACGGCCAGCCGACTTCGATCTCGAGTTAGTTCGCGCGCGCGACATAGAGCTAAAATTCGCGGACATTCGTGCATGGCTCTCCATCCAACTAATAATAGGCTACGTATCGTATTAAAGAGGGATGGCGTATCCGTCATTAAATGTTTAAAATGCCCCTGATAGACGGCGGACGCGCCGATACGATCATGCCACATCGATGACGATTCCCTCTGACTCGGACCATGCGCCCTTTGCCTCGAGTCATATAACCGTCACCCCCAATACTTTCCCCGCGGCTGTCTCTAAAAGCGGCAATGAGTACGTATATCAGATGACGGCGCCTATTTCGCAGCGTGGACAGCCAGATGGGCTACGAGCCAATGTCGCATTGCGACTGCGCATGCTCATGAACCCCGTTTTGTTGACACGCCATATATATATATATATATATATATATAGATATATAATAGATCTCGGCTAACAATCACACGCTGTGATGCAATTATACTTATGAAGCCGACTATTTACCTTTAAAAGCAGCGTTTTTAGCTCGCCCAGACATCGTCAAGATGAGCTATTGCCATGGGGTGTCGTCCGTCGTACGTCCGTCCGTCCGGCAACATTTGGCTACGGTCAACGGTAACTCAAAAACCGTTTGACACACATGTTTCTAATTGCATATAGTTGTTACTCCTATGGGAGAGGGTTGAACGCCTTATTTTGGAGCACGCCAGTCGACCTACGTTCGAGCCACGTCCACTTTTTGGCAAAAATGGAAATGGCCATAAGTCAATTCAGGGTCAACGGATTTTGCTCATTTCTGGTATGTGAATGAATAAGGACTGGCCCCAAAACACATCACACGGGTTTTGATATATTTTTTTAAATTATGCAAATTAGGTAGATTTTAGCAATTTCACTATGCATTTCAGTGTCTGCCTACGGTCAACGATAACTCAAGAACCGTTTGATCCACATGTTTCAAATTCCATACAGTTGTTACTCCTATGGGAGAGATTTGAGCGTCCAATTTTGGAGCACGCCAGTCGACCTACTTTCGAGCCACGCCCACTTTTTGACAAAAATGAAAATGGCCATTTAGATTCATTCGATTTTGTTAAATTTTGGTAGATGAATGTGTAAGGCTAGCCCCAAAACAGTTGTTACTCCTATGGGAGAGATGACAACGTCCTATTACGTTTATTTCGGCTAACTGGTTAACAACTCTACAATCATACCTATATACGTGTAATATTGTGTTTTAGATTCTTCGTTACAGTAATTTGACTGGAATATTTTATTGTTTTTATTTGCGCGATATTCGAAAACCAAAATGGCGATCATTTAGGCGTAGCACCATCTCTCGTCAAGATTTCAGACTTTCAAATCTGAAACATTTATTTTCGCATCAAAACTTATGCATATATCATTATCAAGAGTATATAATGGGAGTTCTCTTCTGTCACACCCAAGGTGAGCTACAGTGTCATTGACATTTTACTTCTACTGAATACGAAGCAAAAACTACATAGCTTAATTACGTTTAGTTGTTACTTAGAACACGGGCTTTAATTGTGAAGCTGGGTAGGCCCGACACACCCACGCGGGCTGTGTCGAGATGACGACTGATTTACTTACTTCCAGCTTATCGTATTACTCCAGACGTTTATTAAAATATTCTTCCGGTAATGAAAGTTGTAATAATACCCGTGAGAGTATGACACACATGAAAGTAATAATAATACACGTGCCCCGCCCCCAAGCGGCCGACTGCTGCGTTAAAACAGATACCGTGTTATTTAAAGCCCGGCGCACACGTGAGTAAAATTACGCATGCGTCATTTTACTTGAGTAAAATAACTCACGTGTGCGCCGGGCTTTATTAAGCTATTTTATTCATAGGTGTTTACACAGTTTTACATTCAAATGCTAAGTTTGGTTAAACATTGGTTAACAAAATTTACGTCAATGTCAAAATGAAAATAAGCGAGTTAAGCAATTAAGGACATTATGAGTATGTTCGATAATTACATGCGTGGAAAACAGGTTACCTGAGGAATAATGTGCGCTTAGAAAGCTCATAATCATCTGATAAATAAATTTAATGAGCTAATAATGACTAATAAGCTCATTAATTACTGTTAGTATCTATGCATGCCGTTTTTATGGTAAGGAACACATCTGTCTTAATCGGCCGTATTTCACTTCATTTTTAGACGTACCTTGTTAGATGTTCCAATTACGTGTAACATATTGCTTTTCCCATACCTTTGAAAGCAGTATAGAATGTATTTTCTATGGCTGAAAAGTACCGTTTTTATATCAATTTAACCCACGAAGGCGAAGGCGAAACCTTTATGAAAAGACCAATATGCCGCGGCAAGCCAATGTCACAGCTGCTTATTATTAGCTTCAGTTCCACGACTAAACTTCGAAGTTAGATGTTAATTGGGTGCGTGACCGATCCTCGCGATCGTTGACATTCATTTGTAAACTGCGTGGACCGTGTGGACGTGTGATGAACTGACTAACCCCGCGCTAAGGTTAAAAAGGTCAATGTTTTTTTACGTGATTTTCTAATTGATTCGGCTATGTGCAGCGTCACAAATGCAGGAAGCTGCAGATGTGTTTGAGCGCCGTGGTGCTATCAAATCATTAACTGCAACGGTTCGTTAATACATTTCTATGTCAAAGTGTTGATATAGAAATATACTATATCCGCACTGTTGTAATGGAGATGTACGTGCCACAGTCGCATGTTAATATTCATTTCTCTGCTCACTGTCTCATCACATGTAGTATGGAAGTGAATCAGATCTAATGCTATATGCATATATATTGTAGATCTCTGATACACACACACACACACACACACACACACACACACACACACACACACACACACACACACACACACACACACACACACACACACACACAACACGCACGCCGACACGCATGCACAGACGCACGCACAGACGCACGCCACACACACGCACGCACGCACGCACGCACGCACGCACGCACGCACAACACTCACGCACGCACTGCGACGCACACACACACACACACACACACACACACCAAACACACACACACACCAACACACACACACGCGCGCGGCTGCGCCCACACACACACACACACACACACAACACGCACGCATACGTACGCAGCACAGACGCACGCCACACACAGCGCACGCACAGACGACGGCCAACACACACGCACGCACGCCACGCACGCACCACGCAGCGCAACCGCACGTTGCACGCACGACACACACACCCACACACACACACACACATATATATATAATAGGTAAGTAAGCGTTAATGTATATATGCTAGTGTAAATGTCGCGGCATGTGCTTCTGTTTTGCGTCCGTTGTTACTGTTATCCGAGTGAATGAAACAGCATATCCTCATACGTTAGACTGCATGCGGTTTACCGTATAACTAAAGAGCTTTATTATGGCTTCATGTATCCCAAAGCTAATCATACATTATTATTCGTTTTATTTATTGATATTAACTATTTATTATTTGTATGATTAGCTCTGTATGTACCTATTCAATTTACTTAAAAAAAACTTTTTCAGCTTCACATCGTGCACTGGAATTCTGATAGATATGGTTCGGTGAAGGAAGCTGCGCAGCATGCCGACGGGCTAGCCGTGCTTGGCTTCCTCATACGGGTAAGTCTATATCATAGGTCGCTAGAAGGAAACCAAGAGATAACATATTCCACACGTGTTTATTGAGAATGTTCGGGCATTACTTCCTGTTTTATGTTCATCTCATGGTACACGTTGATCGCATAGCCAAGGTCATATTTCAGGACGTAAATCTATACCTGGTCGGTCATAATATGAGGCTCATGCAATTCTGCCTAGCGCAATGCTTATCGCGATGATCAAATAGGTTTTTGTAATGTAGGCGTATTGCGCAAACAAAATGTCGCCGATTTTCGCCCCAATGGGCAAACACGCGTAGTGGGTTTAACGTCACGGGCAGCAGTTCTGGTAATCATGTCAGTTGATTATTGCAGGAGGCTTATGATATTCGTAATTACGGGCAATGTGGGACATAAATTAACTCCATACATATCATAGATGGTGAAAGCAGTATCGTTGCAGCGATAGATGTTTGATGATAATTGGCTATTGTTTAAAATTCCTGGTATACTTAACTTTATGTATGATCTTGAAGTTAAACGTGAACTTGCAACTTGATACAAATATTTTAATACCACAGCATCGGATTTTACCCATGGCAAACTCAATATTGCTACTTCATGTAGTCATAAACAGAATTTTTAATTAACTTGCTTAATGAGGCGTGCATACAATGTACTTTGGCGGGATATAGGAGGCAGTAATTATCCGGTCCTTCTCACTTCGCTCAAAAAACCTATACACATCAAAATCCAACCACAATTACGATGAAAAGCGACCTAACTCATAGTCAGACAAAATGATCAATTAGGAACTGCGATTATGGGCGTTGTTTCTCGGGAGTAAGTGTGTGTGTGTGCGTGCGTGCGTGCGTGCGTATGCACATATACGTGCGTGCGTGCGTGTGCACGTACACGTGCGTGCGTGCGTGCGTGCATGTGCACGTGTGCGTGCGTGTGTGTGCACGTACACGTGCGTGCGTGCGTGTGCACGTACACGTGCGTGCGTGCGTGCGTGTGTACGTACACGGGCGTGCGTGCGTGCGTGTGCACGTACACACGTGCGTGCGTGCGTGTGTACGTACACGGGCGTGCGTGCGTGCGTGTGCACGTACACACGTGCGTGCGTGCGCACGTACACACGTGCGTGCGTGCGTGTGCACGTACACGTGCGTGCGTGCGTGCGTGCATGTGCACGTGTGCGTGCGTGTGTGTGCACGTACACGTGCGTGCGTGCGTGTGCACGTACACGTGCGTGCGTGCGTGCGTGTGTACATACACGTGCGTGCGTGCGTGCGTGTGCACGTACACGTGCGTGCGTGCGTGCATGTGCACGTGTGCGTGCGTGTGTGTGCACGTACACGTGCGTGCGTGCGTGTGCACGTACACGTGCGTGCGTGCGTGCGTGTGTACATACACGTGCGTGCGTGCGTGGTGCACACGACATGCACGGCCACGTGCAGCATGCACGCATGCACGCACGCACGTGGTACGTGCACACGCACGCACGACGTGGTTGTGCACATGCACACAAGCACGCACGCCGGGCAACGTGTGCGTGCTTTCGAGTGTTGAACGCAATCATACAAACGAAAATGAGGACACTATCACACCCAGTGGATTTACACTGGAATTCATCAACATTTGCGTACGCAGGTGCTACGCTGCGTTGATGAATACGCAATACGAGCTTGCTGTGCGTACTTCGTAGAAACTCGGTGTAGCAATACACTTTACGCAACGTTGATGAATCCGGCCCCTGGACGTTACTACTCTCAACAATTTTGTGCTACTAATGTAATTGCTTGCTTAGTATTATATATGTATCTATATATATAGGCGCAAATAATTTTCGCGTAAAATGAGTTTGCTGAACAAACGAAACGTTAATTTTTAATAATGCAGCCATACTCATAGTATGTATATCTAAAATAGCCCCTTGTCGAGATAAAAAATCAATATTATACACGCACGAGCTATAAGCGCGCACGCACGCAGCGCACGACGCACGGCACGCCGCAGCACGCACGTACGACACACACACGCACCTCACACGCGCGCACACAACACCACACACAACACACACACACACTTCACACGCACGCTACAACACAACACACACACACACACACACACACACAACACACACACACACACACACACACACACACACACACTCACACGCACGCATACCCACACACACATGCACGCACGCACGCCCGCACGCACGCACGCACGCACACACGACACACACTTACTCCCGAGGAAACAACGCCATAATGTTCGCAGTTCAAGATGTCCTTTTTGTTGACTATGAGTTAGGTCGCTTTTCATCGTACATTGTGGTTGAGATTTTGATGTGTATAGGTGTTTTTGAGCGAAGTGAGGGAGGACCGGATATTATGCCTCCTATATCCGCCAAAGTACATTGTATGCAGCGCTCAGTTAAGCCAAGTTAATTAAAAATTCTGTTTATTGACTACATGAAGGTAGCAATATTGAGTTTGCATGGGTTAAAATCCGATGCTGTGGCTATTAAAATATTTTGATCAAGTTGCAAGTTCACGTTTATTTCAAGATCATACATAAACGTTAAGTATACAGGAATTTTAACAATAGCAAATTATCATCAAAATCTAGTCGCTGCCAACGATACTGCTTTCACAATCTATGTAATATGTATGGAGTTAAATTTATGTCCCACATTGCCGTAATGTGTACGAATATCATGGAAGGCTCCCCTGCTAATCACTGACATGATTACCAGAACTGCTGCCGGGACTTAAACCATACGCGTGTTTGCCATTGGGCGCAAAATCGGCGACATTTTGTTTGACGCAATACGCCTACATTACAAAAACCTATTGATCATCGACCGATAAGCATTTGCGCTAGGCAGAATTGCATGAGCCCTCGATATTATGAGCCGACCAGGTATAGATTTAGTCCTGATATGACTTGTGACTATTGCCGATCAACGTGTACCATGAGATGAACATAACAAGGAAGTAATGCCGAAACATTTTCAATAAACAGTTGGAATATGTCTATCTCGTTAGGTTTTCTTCTAGCGACCGTATGAGTATAGACTTACCGTATGAGGAAGCAAGCACGGCTAGCCCGTCGCATGCTGCGCAGCTTCCTTCACGATCCATATACTATCAGAATTCCATGCAACGATTTGTGAAAGCTGAAAAGTTTTTTTTAAAGCAAATTGAATAAGTACATCTAGAGCGAGATCTACAAATAATAAATAGTTATAATCAGATAAATAAAACGAATAATAATGTATGATTAGCTTTGGGATACATGAAGCCAATAATTGAAGCTCTTTCGTTATAGCGGTAAACCGCATGCAGTCTTAACGTAGATGAGGATATGCTGTTTCATTCCTCGTGAGTACGAGGGAGCAAAACAGAAGACATGCCGCGACAGTTTACCACTAGCATAGTATACATTAACGCTTACTACTTTTATATATTATATAATATTATATAATATATATATAGTATATGTGTGTGTGTGTGTGGGTTGTGTGTGTGTGTTGTGTGTGTTGCGTGCAACCGTGCGGTGCGTGCCAGTGGTGCGTGCGTGGCGTGCGTGACGTGTGTGTGGCCCGTGAGTCTGTGCGTGCGCGTGTGTGGCGTGCGCTGTGCTGGCGTACGTATGCGTGCGTGTTGTGTGTGTCGTGGTGTCGTGGTAAGTGGGCCCGCGCGCGCGCCGTGTCGCTCTCGTGCTGCTGTGTGTGTTTTGGTGTGTGCTGTGTGGGTGTGTGTGTGTGTGTGCGTGCCAGTGCGTGCGTGTGTGTGTGTGCGTTGCGTAGCGTGCCGTCGGCGTGCGTGTGTGCGTGTGTGTGGCCGTGCGTCTGTGCCGTGCGTCTGTGCATAGAACGTATTAAAAGCTGCAGACGCGTGTGCTGTGGGACTGTGTGTGTGTGTGCTGTGATGTAGGTGTGTGGTGTGTATCAGAATCTACAATGATATATGCATATAGCATGAGATCTGATTGCATTTCCATACTACATGTGATAGACAGTGCAGCAGAGAAATGAATACTTAACATGCGACTGTGGCCACGTACATTCTCCATATCAACAGTTGCGGACTGATAGTATATTTTCTATATCAACACTTTGACATAGAAAGGTATTAACGAACCGTTGCAGTGTAATGATTTTGATAGCACCACAGGCCGCTCAAAACATCATGCCAGCTTCCTGCATTGTGACGCATGCACATAGCGTCAATTAGAAAAGTCAGTTGTAAAAAAACATGACGCTATTTTAACCTTAGCGCCGGGGTTAGTCAGTTCATCCACACGTCACACGGTCCACGCAGTCTTTACAAATGAATTGTTCAACGATCGCCGAGAATCGGTCACGCACCCAATTAACATCTAACTTCGAAGTTTAGTCGTGCGAACTGAGCTAATAATAAGCAGCTGTGACATTGCTTGCGCGCTATTGGTCTTTCATATTTTTAAGAGTTTTCGCCTTCGCCTTCGCTGGCGTTAAATTGACTATTAAACGAGTATTTTCAGCCATAGGAAAATACATTCTATACTTGATTCAAAGGGTATGGGAAAAGCAATATGTTACACGTAATTGGAACATGCTAACAAGGTACGGTCTAAATATATGAAGTGAAGAATACGCCGATTTAAAGACAGATGTGTTCCTTACCATAAAAACGCGCATGCATAGTACTAACCAGTTAATTAATAGCCTTATTAGTCATTATTAGTCTCATTAATTTATTTATCGAGATGATTATTGAGCTTTCCTAAGCGCAGCATTATTCGCGTCGAGGTACCTGTCTTTCCACGCATGTAATTATAACATAACTCATAAGTGTTAATTGCTTAAACTCGCTTATTTTTCATTTTGACTTGACGTAAATTTGTGTTTAACCGAATGTTAACTCACGAACTTAGGCATGTTGAATGTAAAACTGTGTAAAGCACGCTATGAATAAAATAGCTTAATAAAGCCCGCGCACAGCGTGGAGTTAATTTTACCAAAGGTACAATGACGCAAGTGCGTAAAATCTTTATCACGTGTGCGCCTCGCGGCTCTTAAATTAAACGCGTATCTCGTTTAACGCAAGCAGTCGCGCCGCCTTGGGGGCGGGGCAGATGTATTATCCTATTATCGTCAGTTGTGTCATACTCTCACGGGTGATTAGACAAACTTTCATTACCGGAGAATATTTTTAATAAAACGTGCAGTATACGATAGCTGGAACGTAAGTTAAATCAGTCGTCATGCTCGACACGCCCGGTGGGTGTGTCGGGCCTACCCAGCGCTTCACAATTAAAGCCGTGTTCTTATAACAACTAAACGCAATTAAAGCTTATGGGGAGTTTTTGCCTTCGTTTCGAGTAAGAGTAAAATGTCATGACACTGTAGCTCACTGGGCTGTGACAGAGAGAACTTCCCATCTATTACTATGATACGAGATGAATATATGCATTGTTTTGCATGTTCGCAAGTTTTGATCGCGGAAATAAATTTTCAGATTGAAAGTCCTGAAATCTTGACGAGAGATGGTGCTACGCCGCTAAATGATCGACCATTTTTGGTTTTCGGATATTTCGCGCACAATAAAACAATAAACTTTTCCAGCTCAAATTACTGTAACGAAGAATCTAAAACACATATAACACGTAATATAGCGTATGAGTTTGTAGAGTTTTAACCAGTCTAGCCGGCAATAAACGTAATAGGGACGTTGTCATCTACTCCCATAGATTAAACAACTGTTTTTGGGGCTAGCTTACACATTCATATCCAAAATTTAAAACAAAATCGAATGATCTAAATGGCCATTTCCATTTTTGTCAAAAAGTTGGCGTGGCCTCGAAAGTGTTAGTCGACTGGCGTGCTCCATAAGATTGGACGTTCAAATCTCTCCATAGCGGTAACAACTGTATGTAATTTAAAACATGTGGATCAAAACGGTTCTTGAGTTATCGTTGACCGTAAGGCCAGACACTGAAATTGCATAGTGAAATTGCTAAAATCTACTAATTTGCATAATTTAAAAACAATATATCAAAACCGCTGTGATGTGTTTGGCCAGTCCTTTTCATTCACATTACCAGAAATGAGCAATCCGTTGACCCTGGCATTGACTTATGGCCATTTCATTTTGCCCAAAAAGTGGGACGTGGCTCGAAACACGTAGCGTCGACGGCGCGTGCTCCAAGATACAGGCGTTCAACCCTCTGCCCAATAGGAGTAAAGCTATATGAATTAGAAACATGTGTGTCAAACGGTTTTGAGTATTCGTTGACCGTAGCAAATGTTGCCGACGGACGCGACGTACGACGGATCGACACCCATGCAATGCTCATCTGACGATGTACTGGGGCGAGCTAAAAACGCTGCTTTTAAAGGTTAAATTAGTCGCTTCATAGTATAATTGCATTCACAGCGTGTGATTGCTTAGCCGATTACTCTATTATATATTGTATATACTATATATATATATATATTATGGCGTGTCAACAAACGGGGTTCATGAAGCGATGCGCGTCGCAATGCACATTGGCTTCGTAGCCCATGCTGGCCTGTCACGCTGCCGAAATAGGCGCCGTGCATTGATTATACGTACTCATTGACCGCTTTTAGAGACACGCCGCGCGGGAAAAGCATTGGGCGTGACGGGTTATATGGAGCTCGAGGCAAAGGGCCGCATTCCGAGTCAGAGGGAATCGTCATCGATGTGGCATGATCGTCAATCGGCGGGCGTCGCCGTCTATCAAGGGCATTGTAAACATTCTAATGACGGATACGCCATCCCTCTTTCAATTACGATGACGTAAGCTCATTATTAGTTGGATGGAGAGCCATAGCACGAATGGTCGCGATTTTAGCTCTATGTCGCCGCGCGCGACTAAACTCGAGATCGAAGGTTCGTGCTTGGGCCGTCAAAATTTAGGGTCGCTTCGAATGTTTATGTGGATTCTCCGAATGTCGCCTGTTTCAGCTCCCTGCTGGTGGGCGATGTGCAAGTTGAGTGTACTTGGACTCAAATCTAAACTGAGGACATAAAAGCTCAGTCGGGATAGTTCGTAGCTCTTTGGATCACCCTAATTGCCCTAATCGATGTGGTAAGATCTACAATTAGTCTGTATGCTAGCTTACAATTGAGTGGATCGATGAATAGTATCGCAGTCTCCTTCCACTACTGCGTGCTTTGCTTGCTGATGCTGATGCTGATGTATGCTGATGCTGCTTGCTTGCTGATGCTGTACTGTTACTGCGTACAGCTCTGCTACTCGATGCTACTGATGATGATGCATGATGCGTACTGCCCTAACGGATACTGCTACTGCTACGGATACGCTACTGCCCTACCGCCTCAGCTACTGCTACAGTTACTTGCTACCGCTACCGCTACCGCTACTGTTATACTGTTTACCTTACCCTTGGTGTCTAATGCACTTACTACCTGCTGAAACCTCAAGAAATCAAACCAGAGCGTTGGTCGCAGCAGAAAGTCTGTTTCACAGAAGCCCGACAATACGGCGTATACACGGTATCACCGCGCAATGAGTTTTGTTCCCGTTGAATTTCTGGCGGTTGCTTACTTGTATAGGCGAGTACGTAATGTATGCGTCGATCGCCGCTTGTCCCTTTCCCCGAATGAGTGAACGATACGCCACGTCGCGTACGCACTCGCGTACGCCAGCGGCCAGACGGGACACACCTTAGCCGAATGCACGTTCAGTCAGCGTGCAAATTACACGGGAAAACATCGCCATACTGAATCCTGTCATGATCCTTGGTGTGTGATATGGCGCGACATGTCGATTTGCTCGTCGTCTCTCGCATGTATAAATTAATTGATTGTGAGGGGCTGGATGCGGGCAGAAGGGTCGCTTCTCAAGATATGACGCTCTGTGGCCGAGAAGCACTGTTACTTATTGGCTTCATTCTATACGTAAGAGCGAGTAATTCTACTGGGACATGCGCGTCGGTATGCATATGTGAGTGTCTGGGCTAGATTGGGTCGTAGCGATGCCACCGATGGCGACTCGGATTGCATTGCGCCTCGATCGAGATGCGGCTTGGCATGTTCAGGTGCGGACTGTATCTTAATTAGCGTTAATTTCCCCATAAACGACAGCGTTGCAGCTACAGAGTAAATACGTAACCGCGAGGATTTGCTGCGGACTAGGTGAGGCAATTAAGCAATAGCAACGCAGCTATATATAACAGCTGCACGACGTACTAACACTTGCTCCCCGCGGAATACAGTTAGTACTCAGTTGGAAATAAACATTTCGTCAGTGTTGTCTTGGCATGAGGAGAAGCGGCGAATGTCAAAGACCTAGACGACCAACTCCAATAGCGTTCAAGGGAAAATGGGGTTTAAGCACAAGGAAATTGCACATTCATGCCTCATATTCACGAGTGGCCTGCTGTTTACGTCAGTTACGTATTAAAGCGAATGCAATTTCTCGTGAGCGATCTTACTCGCTGGACACTGCAACAGCGATAGTGTCGCGATAGTTATAGCCCACGAACAAGCCGGATGCTGATACAGCTGCAGGGCTATGTCGCGCCTTGCCAATCAACAACAAGGACAGTAACGCTGCCAGCTGTAGACTGAAACAGCCGTTCTATAGAATTCGCATTCTCAATCAAAAGGGCGCATGCCAGCACCAGCTGAAGCTCCGTTTAACACACATTCACAGTTCTGTACGCCGTAACTCAATATCGACATATATACCCTCTGCTAGTGATCTTCATCGCTGCGTATAGTAGAGTTGTAGGGTTTTGGGTCAGTGTAGTGGTAGGGTTCTTGTAGTGGTTAGCTGGTAGGTTCTAGTTCTGTAGTGGTTAGGTTGCTGATAGTGTAGTGGTGTGGTTCTGGTTTGGTAGTCGGTAGTGGTAGGGTTCCGCGGTGCATGCATTGTGTGCGGTGGGTGCTGATAGTGTAGTTATAGGGTATCGTAGTAAGTGCATAGTGCGTAGGAGTTCTGATTCAGGTGTAGTGGTAGGTGTTCTGGTAATTGGTATCGATGCAGAGGTTCTGGTATAAAGTAGCGCCGTAGGGTTAGATAGGTTTTGGGTACGTTGACAGATGGGCTTTGTAGTGGTAATGTAGGCGTTTTGGTTGATCTGGTAGGAGTGCGCTTCATGGAATTGTTCATATACATACCTCGCTGCCTACGAGCATATTTTCGACGGTCACATCCGGTGTTGTCAGATCCGGATGATCAGCGTCTGGAGGCAGCCAGTGAAAGGTAGTTGTGCAATTGGATTTATATTGTTAGTT
>NW_014577283.1:151143-158224 GCF_000485595.1 Priapulus caudatus | reverse complement strand
GTACACGTGCGTGCGTGCGTGTGTACGTACACGTGCGTGCGTGCGTGTGTACGTACACGTGCGTGCGTGCGTGTGTGCGTGCGTGTCACGTACACGTGCGTGCGTGTGTACGTACACGTGCGTGCGTGCGTGTGCACGTACACGTGCGTGCGTGCGTGCGTGCATGTGCACGTGTGCGTGCGTGTGTGTGCACGTACACGTGCGTGCGTGCGTGTGCACGTACACGTGCGTGCGTGCGTGCATGTGCACGTGTGCGTGCGTGTGTGTGCACGTACACGTGCGTGCGTGCGTTCGTGTGTACGTACACGGGCGCGCGTGCGTGCGTGTGCACGTACACGTGCGTGAGTGCGTGCATGTGCACGTGCGTGCGTGTGTGTGCACGTACACGTACGTGTATCGCAGGCCGGGGTGGACACAATTCATATTTAATGTCCACATTCATTCGTATTTCGCTTCCGTCCTAAAATCCGTCTTAGCCAATGAGAGCCGTGGACTTTAGGACGGAAGCGATGGAATTCTCACTTCCGTCCGAAAGTCCTTATCCGTAATTGGTCGATTTTATGTGGACATAAATTCGTGATTTAATATGGACATTAAATAGGAAATGCAAAAACTGTATTTAATGTACACACTAAATCAACCAATCGCCGCTAATTTTTTAATGTGGATATTAAATCACAAAACATCGCTTCCGTCCTAAAATCCGTCTTAGCCAATGAGAGCCGTGGATTTTAGGACGGAAGCGATGGAATTCTGGACGGAAGTGAGAATTCCATCGCTTCCGTCCTAAAATCCATGGTTCTCATTGGCTAAGACGGATTTTAGGACGGAAGCGATGTTTTGTGATTTAATATCCACATTAAAAACTTAGCTGCGATTGGTTGATTTAGTGTGGACATTAAATACGAATTAATGTGGACATTAAATATGAATTGTGTCCACCCCGGCGTCCAATACGAATTAATGTGGACATTAAATATGAATTGTGTCCACCCCGGCGTCCAATACGAATTAATGTGGACATTAAATATGAATTGTGTCTACCCCGGCCTGCGATATACGTGCGTGTGCACGTACTCGTGCGTGCGTGCGTGCGTGCTTGTGCACTGTGCGTGCGTGCGTGTGCACGTACGAGTGCGTGCGTGTGCACGTACACGTGCGTGCGTGTGCACGTATACACGTGCATGCGTGTGCACGTACACGTGCGTGCGTGTGCACGTACACGGCTAACTATGAACTCGCTTATAACGAAAACAATGCCAAGCTATGACAAAAGAAGCGTCAAAGGCGCCGCCTGTCTGTGTAGTATGGTAATTATTTATTTATTTATAGTTGAGTAGTAATTTTATGTTTCCTCAATAAAATAATGCATGCTGCGGTATGCTGGAAACACCTGCGGAAATTTCGAGTGGTTTACGGCACCTCGTCAGCTCGTGTAGAGTTACGCAAACGTTTACGTTAATTTTAGCTTGATGAATCGCACCTAAAACGACCTTGCTTGCGTACGCGAAATCGTACGAAAATTTACTAAATAGCTGTGTTGATGAATCGCAACTCAAAAAAAACTTCGAAATACAAAAGCTGCAGTGTTATCAAAGCTGGTCCGACAAACTTCCATCATACGCATTCGTTTTCTATCATCCAAAGCTATTAATTGTCCGATGGTTCCCATATCAGAAGTAGGTAATAGTCCCTATTATCTACTTCTGACCCATATGCAGGAGTATATAATATATAGTCAATATTATACACTCCTGCTATATGTGCATGCCACGCCCGTTCCCCGTGGACGCCTGCCTCCTGCCAGGTAGGGCCTAACCTTAATTAATCGGCCTATATAGTCACAGCTGGTATTCCGTATCAGATAATTGACATGTAATGCGCGAATATGGATTTTAATGGGCAGAGGACGGCGTACCGCGTTACGCGTCTGGGTTTTGCGTGCATGCGTGATTGCGTGCGCTAAAGCTAAAGTCACACTGGGGCCGGACTGTCCACGGATTACCGCGGATGGGGCAGGATCTCCCCGGACCGTAAAATTTATAATCCGTGGCGATCCGGGTGAAAAAAAGCATCATCGGGCCGGATCGGGCCGGACCAGCACGGCAGCGCCACGGATCATCCTGGATTGAGCCCGGATGAAGCCGGCCCCAGCACGGAGTCACTACGGACCGCCCCGGACCGCCCCGGACTGCCACGGACCGCCACGGACCTGATCCGGCCTGGTCCGGCCCCGTCCTGGCCCATCCGTGCTCCCATCCGTGTTGGGTCCGGCTTGATCCGTAGTGATCCGTGGCCGACAAAAACGACACGGATGGCCACGGATGGGCCCGGTTCAACACGGTGCCACTACGGACTGTCCCGGACCTACCACGGACTGTCCCGGACCTACCACGGACGCGCCACGGACCGTCCAGGACCACCCCGGATGGTGAAAACTTCCCGGACCGTCCCGGATCAACCCGGCAATTTTAAACAGTTTAAAACATCCGGGGCGATATCCCGGAATGCGCCGGACCATCAAGGACCACCCCGGACCGGGCCGGACCGTCCAGGACCGTCCAGGACCCAACAAGGATCTCTCCCCGGATCAGTCCGGCAGCGTCCGGCCCGGTCCGGGAGCTTGGTGTGACTTTAGCTTAAGCACTGATGGGCTAATTTCTTGCCTTCGATTTTTCATAACGTTGCTTTTTAATGGCCAATGGATATGATCTAGCAGATAAGCACACTCAATATACCCACGCTACGTGATTCCCGCAGTGCGTTAGCGGAGGCGTTTGCTACATGGCGCTCTCTAACGGTTGTTGGTAAATTTGTAGAATAAACCATTTCTTTCCAAAGCAAACACGTTCCGTGTATAAAATTTCATTCTGAATTCGATTTCTATAGCCGAGTTGTTTTGAGAGCAAACATTTCCGCGCTCGCATATTTGTTGTTCATTCGAGTGCAGTTCGAACAAACATTCTTCCTCGTATTATGTCTTGTATTTGTAATTTTGATTGCAATAGCAGCGCACGCTGTCGTTTCGGTGAACGAGCATATGTCGAATTTTTTGTATTGACCAGCTTGGTTGGTGTGAGATATGCCGCACTCACTTACGCCGCTCGATAGTGTTCTGTTAGATAGGCGGATCGATAAGGCATGGTTCCGTTGATTTACGTTCCATTATTAAAATTACAAGAATACCAGACGAGCACGTATACGCACATTCTGTACATATATAGTGGTTAAAAATGCATGACGCTGACATATAATCTACCAAGTGAAATCTGGCCGCCATGTTGTGGCGAAACCCGATGAAAGCACACACGCGTGCTTGACGAATGGCTCATGCATGCTCGCCTAAAAGTTAGAGAGATTATTTGCATAAGTGAAGCGCGAAATACCAGAATGAGTTTGGAGGGGTAGGGGTTGACCTTAAAAATCCGAATCACAGCATTTGTTAAAAAATATTCGCTAGAACGGTACGATAAACAAAGGTCGGTTTATCGTGCTCTAATGATTCCACTGTTTTTTTCTGGTTATTGCCTAATTATATGATGTTACAAACAGGTAAAAGGGGGCGACGAGGAACACTCTAAAATGAAAACCGTGACGGATGCCCTCGCAAAGATTCCTTTCAAAGGCGATAGCCATTCTATCGGACTGTTCAGTCCTGGTTGGCTCATGCCAGATGGTATGTTAATTGTAGCAGATAACATAATAATATAATAATATAAATAAATATATAAATTAAATAAATAATATTAATATATAATTAATTAATATATAAATTATATAATATAATAAATAATATATAATAATAATATGTTAATTGTAGCAGGCATTAGCCCTCACGATAATCGTAAATTATCATTACAATTTTAATTATAATTACACGAGTAAAGTCGATGACTTTGCATAGAGTGTTTGTTTAGTAATAAGAATATTTTAAAAAGAATGCTTAGTAATTCACCACGTGCTCGCCGTTTGCTGACGTTCAGTTGACTTTTGTTTTACGCGATTTTCACGAGAGAATTCATTACTGCATAAACTCCCTGATGCAAAAACACAAATCTCAGTCGTGGCGAACCTATTACGAACTCACTGTTAGTAATCCGAATCCGTTTTGTACTGTTTCGATAGATTTGAAGCAATACTGGACGTATAACGGGTCGTTGACCACGCCTCCTTGCTCCGAGGCTGTGAGCTGGCTTGTGTTCAAAAACACACTACCGATCTCCGCGCCGCAGGTAAAACAGCTTATTTATTGATTGATCGATTATTGTATATCGTTGATATTTATTGATTGATATATGATTGTATAGTCGTGTTGTATGACACGTGTTATCCTGTCAAGACATTGCGATCGTGTGCGCGCGTGCGTGCGTGCGTGCGCGTGATTCGTTTAGTAGTATTAAGTCTTCATTGCATATAGCGTTTTCGGTTGTTTCAGCTTAACGCATTTAGATCATTGCACTGGAACTCGGCTGAGAAAACAAACGCATGTGACATGATGGTGGACAACTGGAGACCAGTGCAAGAGCTAGGAGGCCGACGTGTCAGGGCCAGCTTTACCTAAAGCACATCTCGTTGTTTGCGTCAATATTTCTCTAAAATGTGGCCTACCATCCAGTTCGGATGACATGTTGTGGTCTCTTGCAAATCTCGGTCTTGCATTAGAAGCAACTAGCAATGCTTGCGCGTAGGTAATTTAGCCTAATTTTAGCTACATCCACACGAGGGTATTGCCTTTGTGATTTTAGCCGTTGTTTCCCTTCCGATTTCTTCAATTTAAATTATATTCCATTGGTCGGTTGGTCCGATTGGACCAAACAGGTCTGTTGGTCCATTGAGCTGTTCCATTCCAGTTCTCATTGCTTTAACGCACAGTGTAGACGCGGTTAATTAATGACTATCTACTCTCGTAATCTAGATTAGTCGTTCGTGTGGATATGCATTGTTATTGAACCAGATAACTATTGATATAGTAAGAGGAGTGACTCTAGTTTACAATGCCCCCAGAGATTTTCTAGCGGTCAACTATTGTTTTACATTTCGAAGACCGACGAATACACTTTTTACTGATACGGCTATAACTATGCCGGTGGTCTTTTAATCGGACTGTTTACATTAAAATCTCCGACCATAAAATATGACGAGTTATTTGGAAAAGCTATTGAGACCTCCATGTATCATCTGGTTGATTTAGCTTTGTTACTTTCACATAAAATATCGATGTGAATTAGAGTGATACGTTACATAATAAACGTGCACAAACACTGAAACATCTTTAAACCCCTAAAGATGCCGAACGCTGCAACAAGTCGGTTGATAGCAAGTCGAATGCGTTTTGTAATACTTGGTTATTACGTGACATGGCCTTTCGTGATCGCATAGGTTTCGCGTATAATATCGCTACTAAATGACTCCTTATAGGCATATACAAATAACGGAATACTGAGATACGTATGTAGAACATACAAACGTCTTTAATAGAACATAGGTAATACTACCATAGACGCCATATGCCAAGCATCGACGGTTACAAAAAGGTACGCGTAGGAATATAACTTACATATCACGGTCTAGATGAATACGAAAGTATCAACTGTAGGGTAAGACACGTCTGTCTCAGTAGGTAGCAAATAGTGGAGATAGTCTGATTTGAAGAAACACACGTTAAGTACCTACGTCTTCCTATTGTCTTGGCTCGGGTCACGTGGTTCCCCTCGGCCGCTACAATTAGCTGAGCCATTTCTATTGACCGTTGGTTACGCTGCATGGCTAACTCTCTCATTGGTTGACATGTACGGGGTCAGCTACGCGTCGTTGATTAGCGGTTACACAAAGTCTTGACCCCTACTGCTTACTAAATTCGGTTATTATTAAATTGTACATATTTCTGTATTCATTACTATTTCTGTATTACAGTTTTACTGCATTGTTAATATGGTATAATAGATTTGTGATAACATATGACATAGTATTAGAGCGATTCCATCGTACCTGTGACTATTGCTTAAAAATTGACTGCTCTATAAATAACTGACGTGCAGAGATCGGAAACATTTTGGACCCAGCAACGCTGCACATTTAAACTCTTCCCAGTACGGATGATTGGCTGACCAAGTAACGAATCGAAATTAAGTTTCCGTCGTGTAAAATAGATTGCCAGCCAAAAGCTAACAGTCCCTCATGCTTCACTAATATGGGTACATCAATCATTGGTTTCGGCCTCAGTGTCGGATGGAATCCTTCAAATCTAGAATCATACATGTGGGGTAAAGTAAATATAGAAATGCAGTGGCCTAACACTGTGTAACACTAGTTTCTTGTTATTGAATTAGCTTTTGTTGTTACAAACAACCATGTTATAGAGTTAAACTGTTATGTTGTTATTATGTTTTACGTGTTGTTAGCTATAGTTTATGAAACAAATAGGATATTGATATAACTTAACTTGGTCATCTGATATATCTAACTCGTTTTATCTGTGCAAGAATTGCAAGAGCATTTTATGTACGAGTCGTAAATTTAAATTAATGCTTGCGCGTGTTTGGCAGTACGTACACTCATTGCAAAAAAGCGTTTCTAAAGTCTTACGCACTTATTGTAGTACAAGTCTTTTAGATTGTAAAAAATAAAAACACTTATTTGACTTTCAAGGTCATAATCTTTCTAAAATGTCCAAAATAATATATAAAAATCACCCAGATGTATGCATCGCACTTCTTGATATTTGTTGAAAGATAAGAAAAATGGCGAGTATGGTACATTAACGTGATTGCGAAGACTAACAGAAGTTATGGTTTATGTGATCTCACTATGCTAAAATGTGATAATTAATTTTATTTCTGGAGCAGTAGAAATTAAGTTATGAGTAACAAATACCTGTCAGAATGATAAATATATGAGGTTTAATGAAAACTGAATTGCAGTGATGTTAAATAATATGCGTGCGTTACATTTTTTCCACACATAAACACTTGAAGATGAATTTGATGAATTTTAACATTTAAGTATGGTATATATACGTGTGTGTGTGTGTGTGTGTGTGTGTGTGTGTGTGTGTGTGTGTGTGTGTGTGTGTGTGTGTGTG
>NW_014577283.1:145231-151133 GCF_000485595.1 Priapulus caudatus | reverse complement strand
GTATATATACGTGTGTGTGTGTGTGTGTGTGTGTGTGTGTGTGTGTGTGTGTGTGTGTGTGCGTGCGTGCGTGCGTGCGTGCGTGCGTGCGTGCGTGCGTGCGTGCGTGCGTGTGTACGTGTGTGTTGTTCACGTGCCCGTACACCTGATTAAACAACCACAGTGCCTTTGTACTTCCGAGGGCTAAACGGGACCTACGTAAAAAACGTAATAATCTTTTTGTATGACCATCCATAACTACAGAGATTGATTTCCCACGACTCACGAAGACGTCTAGCCCGCAAATGTAACTCTGCAGAAATCATTATTCAGTGCAGCAGCATTTAATAACGTGACAGCGCAACCCTGTCAAAGAAAGGTCACAGACAATTGTTTAAAAAAAATACATTGGTACAATATCCAGTTCAGTAGACGTCTGACGGGTAGGTCTCGACCGTCCCTACTTGACACAGATCCACAGCACTATGTATACCCCTAGTGCGTTCATAGATATAGAATAGAATCTATATTCTATATCTATGGTACGTTAGACCAGCTTATTCGCTGCAGGTGACTGAGCTTTTTCGCCGCACCAATATCAAACAAATTTTTTGCCCTAAATAATTTCTTTCGTCCACAAGGCCCCATTTCATATGTGTTTTCGGACGATGGCGATAATATCATGATAGACTCCTGATAATATATAAAGTGTAATTTTATATATACAATCGGGTTGCCAATCCCACGCCATGCTTTCCAAGTATATAATAACTGTGAAAACGACATTTGAAATGTATGAAATCTACACATACATTAATACTTTTAGTTAACCTGTATGATATAGGCGGTTCCGGTTCCGCTTCACTACACTAACCCCCTAATCAGGTTAGTGTAGTGAAGCGGTACATACCGCCTGTATCATACAGGCAGGAGTACATAATAGGGATACAGGTTGACTTTTACTCCTGATACTCCTGATACTCCTGATACTACAGATACTCCTGATACAGGTTAACTTTTAGTAGGATGGTCGTGAATAATACAGGACTGCACGGTGCTGCCACCACACGTCGTACATCGATAATAACTATCATGTTTGCATTATTATACCCGTATTATACGAAATTAAACGACTAGATACACTATAGAAATAATACTAGTGAGACTCTACTAGTGCCTCTATAGATCTAGTGTCACCATACTAGTGTCTCTATATATTTCTATGAGATATACTCAATTATAGCGGCCCATATAGCTATCATATCTCCAGCCATCTGATCACATCTAGGGCTATCAGGGCTAGGGCTATACTGAAGAGCATATAAACCCTGGGTTATTCTTGATAGGCTTTATTTGAGTGTATATACTGAAGACAGTCCTTTAATATAAATGTAAACATGTAAGCAAAATATATAAACACCAAACTATGTTTTCCATGGAGCTAAAAATATACATAAGCATTACATAGAACATGAGTATATGAATGCCAAAGCCACAATGGAAGCATTTATTATTTACGTGTTTATTGGCGTACTGTTTTATTATTTTAGAACTGGGTTAGACAGCAAATCTGCACAACCACTTTTGTTATAAGCCACTGCCACATGGTGCATGTTGTATGGGAAATTGAGCAAGTAATTGAACCTCAGACTAACATGACACCTTCACATGTGCAGTTTCTATGGCAACAATGACCATATCAGCTAACTTTCCAGAAAAATTATTACAGATAAGTGAAAAGTGTTCTATATAAGAATATTTTATTAAATATTATCAATTGATGGTTCACTTTGTTTTTTCTTTAACAGTAACTTTTGCATGATATTACGAAATTATCATATGACTTAGGCGACTTGAATGTGTTCGGGTCAATCTCTTTTCACTCTTTGACCGAAAACCGTGTATCAGCTTAATATTGCTACACATCCACTTGTTGAATTTCCTCACGTTCTTCTGGCTACCACCAGAAGCATTGTCAAACACAGAAAGTCAAACAATGTAGACACCCATGCAGTCAATATAACTAGCATGACAGATTCAGTGCATGATAGCGGCAAGGTTACAAATCAACCCATCCGGACGTCTGTGCTTTACCTCGTTGGCTATCAGTAAAAGAATAGTCCAACACAGCTAAACACTGTAAACACACACAGCTGTCACAGATGTCAACACATGCAGGCTAGCATGATTGTTGTTTCACTGAACACAGAACTTAGACACTCACACCTGTGGGCCGTGGCATTCAGTGACAATTATAGACATCCACAGCTGCAATGGCTGGTCAGTTTGGACATGCACAGCTGTTGCTTCCATGGATCATTTTATCGCTGTAGACATGCATAGATCTTGCTACCATTGACCGTTAGTGAGTGTAGACACACACAGTGTCCTGGTAGGCGAGAGTTCGTCAATGACACAGATGTCACGAGGGGCGACAGTCAATCAATGTAGATGCACACAGACCTCACAGTCATCAACTGTTAGTCAGTATAAATGCCCACAGCTGTCATGGCCTACGACGGTCAATCTACGTAGACGCACGCAGCTATCGCTTCCAACGACCAAAACCTTCCGAACATCGCCAAACTCCACCACCGCCAAACATGCGATCAGTGCATGAGATCCACAAGATCGCACATCAGCTTGTCGAGGCTGTCACACGCGTCGCCCGCACAGCCGCCCCCTGCCCCCGCGTCCTCCGCCGGCGCGGCCGCCGCCAGCAGCCGGCAGTCGAGCTCTCCCGCGTCCGGCAGCGACGCAAGGCACGCCTGCAGCTTCTCGCCGACGCTGTCCAGGTGCATCTGGAAGCGCTCGGCCGTCTCCAGCCGCTGCCTCTTCTGCACCTCGAGCATGACGCGCAGCGTCTCGCGCGCCTGGTGCGGCCGGAACTCGTTGATGAGGTGGTGCATGTGGATGAAGAGCAGGTTGAGGTCGTCGATCTTCTCCTTGCGCTTGGCCGTCGCCGGCGCGCGGATCAGGATGTCGAGCATCTCGAGGAAGTTGACGAGGATCGAGTGATTGAGCTTCTTCAGCTCGCGCTTGTGGTCAAAGTTCTGCGGGTTCTGCGGGTAGAGCCTGCGCGCGAAGAGAGAAAGAGAGAGAGACGCGGGTGAGGCGGACGTCATGCAGCCGACTATATGTCCGGGTTAGGGTTGAGGTTGGGGTTAGGATTAGGGTGGTTGTTAGAGCAGAGGGTTGGGTTGGGATTAGGGTGAAGGTTAGGGTGGGGATAGAGGTTAGGGTTGGTGTTAGGGTTAGGCTTGGGGTTGGGGTTAGGGTTGGGGTTAGGCTTGAGGTTAGGGTTGGGGTTGGGATGAAGGTTAGGCTTGGGGTTTAATATGGTTTGGGTAGAGGTTTAATATGGTTTGGGTTGGGGTCAGGGTTGGGGTCAGGGTAGAGGTTAGGCTTGGGGTTAGGGTGAAGGTTAGGGTAGTGATGTCACGATCATCAATTATACTCGATCATTGGTTGAACAGTGGCTCGAACCAAGCGCTTGGTTATCAAAATCCATAATCGATTTTTTTTTTTTTTTTTAACTTGAGAGATATCATCGCTACTATACAAGTTATCCTTTATTAACATACATGTATTATACACACAGTAGTAAACAGTGCAAAACAAACAGTAAACAGGGCTAAACAAGCACATACATGCACACACGTACATGCACACGACGTTACGCACACGCAGGCATTCAACACCCCGAGTAACCGATTGTAACCATGATCGGTTACTTGGGTCCAACCGATGATCGATTACGAAATTACAACCGATTGACAACAGTAGGTTAGGGTAACAGTTAGGCTTGGGGTTAGGTTGAAGGTCAGGGTTGAGATTATGGCTAGGGTAGAGGTTAGGTTGGGATTAGGGTAGAGGTTAGGTTGCAGTTAGGGTAGAGGTTAGGTTGGGGTTAGTGTAAAAGGTGAACATGAGGTTAGGTACCTTTTAATTCCCTGGCTCTCCAGCGGTCGTATAATGAGATCATCGACGTGAAATGTGACACCGAACATGGAATACGTGTCCTGTATAGGTGGCGGTGGTGGCGGAGCCCTGCCAAGGCGTATGCTTTCGCTCCCATACAGGCTCACATATTGCTTCGGTGGCATGGGCAAGGAACTTACTTGCTGGGATTCTCCTGCCATCACGCTGACTGAAAACAATGTGCAAATCGGTTAGGAGCAAAAGTAGAAAACAGGAATTGCTACGTTGTTTTGGAGAATAGGTAATGCAGGTTATATATTATTTTTTATGACAAGTAAATTGTTGCCTTGGTTTAAGAGCTCTTTCAGATTGTTTTCCAGAAATGTTACAGGGCAAATTCAAGCCCCAAGGTAATGCACAAGAAATTTTGATGCAAGTACTACCCTTGCAGTTGCAACACGATTTTAATTATCAATAAACCAAATTTACGTTGATAGTACGTTCACTGATATTACATCCAGCCAATCTGATATGCATATATGGCTGCACTCAGATAGTCTCCATCCATTCATGGAGCAATCACCTGGATTTGCGATACCTAATTACTGAACTATAATCTAAGACAAAGCTAAGTGGTCAGAAATAGTTGCTACAGTGAACCACAAGGTTTATTTGACCCTACGATTTTAATGCACAAGACTCACACTTACCTGGACTGTGTGACAATATTGTGGATATATTCAGATCTTACTGTAGTGTCAAATCATTCTGAAAAGGATTGCACTTCATGTTATTCTAATGGACGGATACCAATAGTAAGACAGGAATATACGCAAAACTTTCAATATAGCTTGTACTCACTAGAATGTAAACAACATTACATCTGTGACCTGAAAATGAGTGTAGACTACACTGTTAACTTCATAGGTGCTATTGTATGAAAATTGTCAGAGCTAGTCTAGAAGACATGACCCGTTGTGTATTGTGTTGTAGACATGAAGTATTGTGGGACATGTCTTCTAGACTAGAGCCAAATTGTCTTGTGATATAGCTAAAATGTTAATAACGCAAGATATACCTATTGATATTTATAAGAATATATTATAAATGTGACAAGAGCATATCCTAACAGCTTCATATGGAAGAGTATTATCTAGCATTGGGGCCTAGTGAGTAATTTGGGTAGTGAATACCTGCAACCATATACCAGCATATCACAACCATGGACACCTCAACTTGGCTATCAATATTCCAGATTCAATAATTTGATGTGGATTATCATAGACGCACTTGGCATCACAAAGTCTCACATAACATACTAACATCTAAGTGTATATATTTATTGCCAACGATACGGTAGGCAATGCGCCTGTAATGTTGCATCCTTACTTGTCACTTCGGCACATCGCTGAGAAAAAGGCTAAAGACTAAAAGAGCAGTTATTGTCATTATTATATAATTGCATAGCGTCAGTTACTAATATAATAACAACCATTATAATATGTACAATTAAAAATATCATAATTACCATACCAATTAGCTCGGTAACAATAACAAAAAAAGTCAACCGCACTTCGCCTGGCTCTTCGGGCGATTTCAGGATTTGTGGCTGGTTTGTATACGCTAGACCGAATAATTCTGTCCCATATAACCTTTTTTATATTTTGGTTATTGTTAGTTATTGTTATTGTTATTGTTAGTTATTGTTGGTTATTTGGTTAGGGTTAGTGTTACAATTAGGGTTAGGGTTAGGGTTAGGCACATTGGTTTTATGGGTACATACCTATGTGTCCCGGTACCTATGTGTCCCGGTACCTATGTGTCCCAGTACCCAGGTACCTATGTGTCCCGGTACCTATGTGTCCCGGTACCTATGTGTCCCAGTACCTATGTACCTATGTGTCCCGGTACCTATGTGTCCCGGTACCTATGTGTCCCGGTATCTACGTGTCTCGGTACCTATGTGTCCCAGTACCCAGGTACCTATGTGTCCCGGTACCTA
>NW_014577283.1:142593-144918 GCF_000485595.1 Priapulus caudatus | reverse complement strand
TACAACACATATATATGTGTTGTATATATCTATGCTTATACCATGCGAATTTCGCATGGTGTGTCCCCCGCTTAATGCAAAAATTGTGAACTGAACTGACTATTTGAAAATTAACTAAAAAAACATTTTTATTTTGTGTTTGCTGACGTAACAGCCTAGGCCTAATCCTAAAATCCTTTGTTTCGTGTACTGGAAAACATAGGTACTGGGACACATAGGTACCGGGACACATAGGTACCGGGACACATAGGTACCTGGGTACTGGGACACATAGGTACCGGGACACATAGGTACCGGGACACATAGGTACCGGGACACATAGGTACCTGGGTACTGGGACACATAGGTATGACCCCGGTTTTATTGGGACCCATGTTCTCTATCCTTGGGCCCGTATACGCTAACCGGTCGTAGGTTCCGAGTCGTGTATTAGACGACTGACAGAGTAAAATCTTGCAACTACTAAACAAGTACGAGTGAGTACACCTACCATTCCTATCGGAGTATTGGCAAGAAATCCTATACACGCATTATATAAAAAATTAAAACACATTTTATGCGTTTCTACATTCTCACAGTCGACTTATTCGCCATGTTTGTCGCGTCCTATCGTCAGCGTCGCCGGTACTGTTCAGCTGTTTGTTTTTCAAATTATTTCACCCACGATACAAAGTTAAGCTTTGTTTGTTTTGAGATAAGAAGTAATAAAGTAAAATTATATAAACGATTTTACAATAATTAACAAAATTGAAATGCTATTGCGTTTTTTTTAGTTACGAGGATCTCATAATGCATACCTTGACCTATACCAGGGCGCGATGTACGCCACGATTGGTACTGTTGGCACTGCATCTCGAAATTTTAAGGACTTCATGTAGTATACGTGTGGATAGTTTCACTATTCTACCCAATAGTGCACAATGTGTCAATGTGACCATGTAGTGTCCAATGTGTCCATTGTTCTGTGCTTATTCGCTGCACTATGAGAGACAGCCCAACGACACAGTGTGTTGTCAAAGTGTGTTGTAAAGCACAATAAATCATGGCCTCTTGGTATGAAAATTAAAAAATTACACTTGTTGGCACTTTTTATTGCATTGACGGTTGAGTGAGGAAATCGCGTCTTTTGTTCCTCATAACAAAAAATTGTTAATGTAGCACAGTCTGAAATCTGGGTTCGGGCATGCACATAATCTGGTGAAGAAATAACTGTATCATTAAAATAATATATGTCTAAAGGAAGTAACGTAGCGAGACTGCAGACATGCCGAAGAAGGTATATGCCAGGAGCACTCTACATTCTAGGGCGTCTTCGTGTTGATAAAGAGAGGCGCTGTGATGGACACGTGTCATATAAATCTACTCTCGCATATGTTCTCTCCATTTTCAATGATAACTTTGACGAAATAGGTTTTTTTCTCGGCAGATATTGCGCGCGCGCCAACACATATGATTGCTAGTAAAGGGCATTCGAAAGTTGAAAAAAAAATTGTCAATGTATATACGAACGAACGCTATTGACGAAGGCTGATTGCTTTTGGTTTTGTTATTTTATTTGTGCTCAATATAATATTTTGTGCTGAATATAATTTTATTTAACCTTATTTTTTGACATTTCAACGTGACATTTCAACATGACATTTCAACATATGTGGTGTTTGAGTCCACACTGCACGCCTGGAATGAAATAAACATGTAGTAAACATGAAGTAAACGATGAAATCTACATGTAGGTCTACATCCTACATAGATCTAGTATAGTAGTATGATAATTTTTTATGTAATTCTATGCATGCCATAAAGTGATTAAATAATATGGATCTTTTCTTGTATTTGTATGTAGTATACTAGTAGTGTATGCACTACACGCGTTAGCTATAAGCGCATATACGCTCTCCTATGACACTATTTTTCATAGAAAGATTCTTCATGTTTCCTATGACAAATATTGGCGAGTCAACTTCGTTCCGCTTTACAGCTGAAATTCACTGCTTGCGTTCATAATAGCGCTCCTAAACTCCTATGGTGCGCACAACACATACAACAATATTTGTCATAGGAAGAATCTTCTTATGACAAATAGTGTCATAGAAGAGCGTATATGCGTATGTCGTATTTATCACAGATGCTAGCAGAACAGGCTGGTACTTCGATGTACTTCGATGTGCTTCGATGTATGCCGGCCACTTCAGATGTAATATCTACGCAGCTAACATTTCTCACCGTTAATTTCAAGAGAACGAATGCTGCGCGAGAGAATGATGTTTATTAACGCAATCTGTGATATTGCACGTCTATACAAGTTATATTAAGTAGGTAGGTCTT
>NW_014577283.1:137526-142005 GCF_000485595.1 Priapulus caudatus | reverse complement strand
TTATATATTATAATATATATATATATACGTACGTGTAGCAGCGTTCTATACGTATATAGAACGTGCTACGACAAGTTTCAATTCATAGCACGAGATCTAGAAATATACCATGACATCAGCGCTATTATATGTGTAGAGAGAGGGTGTTACGAAAACGAATACCCTCAAAAACGAAGACCGAAGACCAAAGACCTCGAAAACGAAGACCTCGAAAACGAAGACCCCCTCAACCAGGCCATTAGTACCACAACATCGAGGAAGAGTCTGCTAGTGCCCAGGGGCCCGTTGTCAGAAACAAAATTAGTCTTAACATTAGTCTTAACATTAACTTCCACTCGTAAACCGTTGACAGAAACATCGCAAAGTTACGAGAACGAAAAATCCTCGCAAATATCCTCTTAACATTACGAGAGCCCAGACCATCTCGTAACTTTAATATTAAGATGAAAATAACACATTTACACTCAGAATTACAATTATAGGGATAGTATATCTTATATTAATGAGTAAAATGTGTGTTTTTCTTAAAAAAACACGTCAAAACCATTAATTATCTACCGATCGTGTGACCAAAATAATAGTGGACATTGTGCTTCGTGAAATCACGTACATGGCCTAAACAAAATAGGACGCAGCCTTTATAAAGCTCACCTCGTTGCACGACTGAGCAGCACGTTTTATAACTGAAGCAAAACTCCAGGTTGTACGATAATGCACTTGGTTTGAATGTTGATAAAAGTACGCATTATGATGTTGGAGGACGCTCTCATTAAATTATGGATTTAACCGGTTCTTTCAATCCTGTACGATTTCAACATAAGTTACTGTCTTTTTAATGTGAGCTGCCTTCGGTGCGAAAATCATTCAATCAATCGTTCTTATTAATTAAAGTTACTAATTAAAGTTGAAGCTCTTCGATTAGTTTCGAATTCAAGGTTATAATGAACGTTATTAAATGTTAGCTTATTTGTGTTTCATCACAATATACTCTTTTCCATATTTCTTTATTGGATCAATATATTGATGTAAATAGTTGTTACAAGATGCCAATAAAGCCATTATTATATTATTACTCTTGTATGTCTAGATCTGAAAGGCGGCTGATCAAAATGGGACAAAATTAATCAGTGTTTCCGCAAGCATAAGGAGTCTTTTGCTGAATGTTCTTCGTACTGTATTTTTGAGCGAATCCGTTGCGTTATCGATGAAATCTAGCGGGGTCTTCGTTTTCGTGATTTGACCCCCAAATTACGAAAACGAAGACCCTCATCAAACTGCCAAAATACCATATTTTATACGTCAGGGCACTAGCAAACTCTTCCTCGATTTTGTGGTACTAATGGCCTGGTTGAGGGGGTCTTCGTTTTTGGGTCTTCGTTTTCGAGGTTTTTGGTCTTCGGTCTTTGTTTTCGAGATCTTCGTTTTCGTAACACTCGTAGAGAGATATGGATAGCACGACCCGACGTCACGGGTGGCAGCCAGGGTAGTTGGAAAGGGAGCGACCCATGACCAGCGGCCCCCCTCTCGGACCACGGTGCGCGTATTTGTTGTCATTAACGCAAAGTCTGTGATATTGCCACGTCCCAATACAAGTTTATATTATGTAGAGGTACGCGTACTTCAGCATATGGGGCAAGCCCGCAGTTATTATCAGGCAGTGACACCAGTTAGAGATTTATTTAATAACAGAAGTCACATTATGTTATTCTGCCCTCTCTAGCCGTGTATATCGATTCGTATTGGATTAAAAAGGACGTTACGGTGAATGCAAGCTTTCGTTAGCAGTACACCAACCACTGTACAAACAGCCCCTAGTCCCTAGTATAACACTCTCCACAAGTAATGTTCTCTGTATTAGCATCCCAGCTAAAACTGAGCACCATATTCACGGCAGACCCGGATAACAAGAACCAGCTGCAGTAGCACCGGCCGACCGAGCAGCAGCCAAACATTCAATACCGCCGCACCACCGAAACCACCAGCGAGCGCAGCAGGCAGCAACAGCAGCAACAGCAAACTCACCGCCACCACCAGCCAGCAGCATAGCAGCAGCAGTAGCCGAAGCCAACAGGCAACAAACATCAGCAACATATAACACTACCACCAGCCAGCAACCGCAAACAGCAACAACGTTGCACCACCACCACCACGCGAGTAAAACACATAGAGAAAATTGTCTATTTTGCACGCTTGAAAGCGTACAAAGCGCGTTTTCTACGCTCCTGTAGTGTGACGAACGAGTTGACACCGGCCAGTGAAACTGCGCCGCTTGGGCGCCCAATACATAATATAGCAGAGCGCTATAGTACGAGTACTTGCAGCGAGTTTTGTATGTTCTAATTACGTATACGCCACTTATGAACCCTCGCTATAATTTCACGCTATATCACATGCCCCCATATATATTATATGATGTTCTTACTCTCGTGGCATCCAGCTGTCTGATTGCGTGTGAAACACGTCATTGGTAGAGGTCGCCGCGCAAATCTACAAGAACTTCAAACGTGGAGATGCTTGAAAAACAAACGTAGACTGGACTCAGCCCTCCGTGAGCTCTAATCGTAATGGGATGAGGTATATATACGAGCTTTGTGAAAAGACAGAGAGATGCACGAGTGCGTTAGTAATTGTGTGCATTTTAATACACTCAGCAAACTTCGCGTTTATAGTGCCAGTATGGAACCAACAAGGAAGTTAATCAATTAAACCTTACGAGAGAAAGAGGTAGAGAGTGAGAGAGTTGATGGAGAGATAGAGAAAAGCCGGGAGGAGACAGGGAGAAGGCAGAGAGATAGAGCGAGAGCGGGAGAGGAGAGAAGAGAGCGCGAAATAGAGAGCAAGGAGAGAGAGAGAGCACGTGAGAAAGGAGAGAGAGAGCACGACGAGAGAGCAGAGAGCAGAGAAAGAAAGAGGAGCGGATAGAGATCAGAGAGACGAGAAGACTAGAGAGAGCAGACGACGCATGCAGAGAGAGCGACGAGCAGAGAGAGGACGATTCAGTTTTCGGTATAGTTCATACCGAGTCTAGTATATAGTCATTGTCATAGAGGATTCCGAGCATGTTCCGATGTGTGTACCATCAATGTATGTAGCGTCGTAATAATTATCTTTCGTCTCTTTCTTTCTCTCGGCTTTCTATCTCGCTCCTCTCTCTAGTTTGCATCACACACACACACACATCAACAGCACACAGACACACACACACACAGCACACACGACACACACACACACAACACAGCACACACACACACACACACACATCACATACATCACACACACACACACACACACCCACCACACATACCACACACACACGACAGCACACACACACACACACACACACACACCACACTATACACGACAAACACATACACCACCGAGCAGCACATACACATGTATACCTTTATATATATATATATATCTACCGAACCCGGCGTAGCATGCCGCGTCTCTGGCGTTCATTTATATACTTATTCGGAACCTATGTGAAGTACTTCGTCCTACAATAGGCACGAGTCCGTGAGTGTGTGGCCGTGGCGCGCGGCGGCGCGCGCTGCGCTGCGTTTGCGTGCACGTGTGCCTGTCGTCGGCTGCGCGCAGTTGCGTGCCGTGTCGAGGGTCGCTCTACCCGAGGCGTGTGCATGGTCTGTGTTGATATTAATATATCAGAGGTGTGTTTGTGGTATGATCTGCGCATAACTCATAATATGTGCGTCGTATATAATAAACAGGTGTGATAGTAGTATCGTAGGGCCTATATCATACAGTCTAAATTCGTGTAATGCTGGTTTCGCGGTGTTGTTCGTCTAGGCTAGCATTCCAGCTGTATTCTGTTAAATTATAACCACACCGCGCGCGCGCGGTTGCGCATAGCATGCCATGTTTTAAATCGAACGTTATACCTAAAAGATCACACGTTATAGTCTAATAGCGTGGTACCGCGCCAGGCCCGACTGTTTTTGCCTCGTGGCCAGAGACGCTCGTAGATGTATTGCCTCGGATATATATATAATTATATATATATATATATATATACACACACATATAGTATACACAATGTGTGTCGGGCCCATACATCGCGGATGTAGCCGTTGAAAATTAATTCATATTACATGATTGCTGCATGCGTGTCGTATGTGTCACACATTGTGGTGTTCGCTTGATATCTCCGGCTAACCTGCAGCTGACGACGAGTGTGGTGTTTAGTACAAAATAAAACCTAAACACTCATGTGATCGTGTGCAGTCTTTCGCCAGAAATTTCGATCGCGCAATTGGTTTCCCACGCTTACCTCGCAAACAGCGCAGAATAAGCACCCAGGTCACCCAACGATCAAACTTGTTTCTCGGTCTAGCACAGCATAGGCCTTCACAGCGGTTTAAGTAGACTTATCGGAAAAGTGTGAATTTCGCCGTGTGTCGCTTTTTCTCGCTACTCGCGTAATGATTCGGCCAAAAACCGTGTCAACGGTTCGATGCG
>NW_014577283.1:135299-136762 GCF_000485595.1 Priapulus caudatus | reverse complement strand
CTCTCTCTCTCTCTCTTTCTCTCCGGGTGTTACGAGACCAAAGACCTCGAAAACGAAGACCGAAGACCAAAGACCTCGAAAACGAAGACCCCCACAACAAGGCCATTAGTACCACAACATCGAGGAAGAGTCTGCTAGTGCCCAGGCGTCCGTTGTCAGAAACAAAATTAGTCTAGTCTTAACATTAACTTCCACTCGTAAACCGTTGACAGAAACGTCGCAAAGTTACGCCCAGACCATCTCGTAACTTTAATATTAAGATGAAAATAACACCTTTAAACTCAGAATTACAATTATAGGGATAGTATATCTTATATTAATGAGTAAAATGTGTGTTTTTTTTGAAAAACATGTCAAACACATTAATTATCTACCGATCGTGTGACCAAAATAATAGTGGACATTGTGCTTCGTGAAATAACGTACATGGCCTAAACAAAATAGGACGCAGCCTTTATGAAGCTCACCTCGTTGCACGACTGAGCAGCACGTTTTATAACTGAAGCAAAACTCCAGGTTGTACGATAATGCACTTGGTTTGAATGTTGATAAAAGTGCGCATTATGATGTTCGAGGACGCTCTCATTAAATTAGGGATTTAACCGGTTCTTTCAATCCTGTACGATTTCAACATAAGTTACTTAAGTCTTTTTAATATGAGCTGCCTTCGGTGCGAAAATCATTCAATCAATCGTTCTTATTAATTAAAGCTCTTCGATTAGTTTTGAATTCAAGTTTATAATAAACGTTATTAAAAGTTAGCTCAATTTGTGTTTCATCACAATATACTGTGTTCCATATTTCTTTATTGGATCAATATATTCAAAAAGCCATTATTATATTATCACTCTTGTATGTCTAGATCTGAAAGACGGCTGATCAAAATGGGATAAAATTAATCAGTGTTTCCGCAAGCATGATGAGTCTTTGCCTGAATGTTCTTCGTACTGTATTTTTGAGCGAATCCGTTGCACATTGATGAAATCTAGCGGGGTCTTCGTTTTCGTGATTTGACTCCCAAATTACGAAAACGAACACCTTCATCAAACTGCTAAAATACCCTATTTTATACGTCAGGGCACTAGCAGACTCTTCCTCGATGTTGTGGTACTAATAGCCTGGTTGAAGGGGTCTTCGTTTTTGGGTCTTCGTTTTTGAGGTCATTGGTCTTCGGTCTTTGTTTTCGAGATCTTCGTTTTCGTAACAGCCTTTTCTTCCCCTCTCTCTCTCGCGCTTTCTCTCTCTCTCTCTCTCTCTCTCTCTCTCTCTCTCTCTACCCCTCTGTATCTCTCTCGCTCTCTCTCGATCCCTCTCTGTCTCTCTCTATGTGTGCGTGTGTGTGTCTCTCTTTCTCTCTCTCTGTCTCACGCGTGCGCGTGATATCGCTCTCTCTCTCTCTCTCTCTCTCCCTCTCTCTCTCTCTCTCCCTCTCCCTCTCTCTCTCTCTCTCTCTCTCTCTCTCT
>NW_014577283.1:125585-132724 GCF_000485595.1 Priapulus caudatus | reverse complement strand
GCCAATTCATTCGGCGCACGGATCCATAGCTGCGAGCGCTGCATACTGTCGTAGGACGTTCCCGCGGTCGCGTGCGCCTTGCCGCGGAATTGCGAGCAAGATCTTCGCTTATAGCGCTTGGGATCAACACCTCCTTTCGGCAACGCTTCTCTAGTATCCCGTCTCATCTGGATAGGGCATTGGCTACGTGTCAGTGACGCTACACGTCCGCCATCTTTCCACTCGCAAAAACTATAGGGATCCGATCTAGCTGCGAGCGACTACTAGCATAGAATGGTCCGCGCTCGACAGTACTGTTCCACTCGCGTTACACTGACGCGCGCGGCGCGCTCAATTAACGCGAGTGGAACTGTCGAGCGCGGAACAGTCTACTGCTAGCAATCTTCTGCAAGCAACTTTACCGTCTCGAGAAATACATTTCAAATTCATTTGTTAGAGTAGAGAATGCCATCCTGTGGAGCCATAAACTGCACTAACAGGCAGTTTAAGGGATGTGGAAGGACATTTCATTTGTAAGTTTCAATTAAAAATGGCAAATTTATGATAAAAGCACCATTATTATATGACCAACTTCAACTATTTTTGTGGAAAATTGTGCCAGCGATTGCGTACTACTAGTACTTAGTCAAATGTCAATTTGAACCACCTTTAAACCTACTATATTATTGAGTAACGTAACTACAGTATTTGTAGATGAATGACCGCTATGTCTATGCATTTTATATGTTTAATAGTTTGGAAAATTAATTAAGAAATTGAGCATTTCATAACTGTGTTGTGTTCTTATGTGCGTGTGACGCGGCACGGATCGGGCCGGGGAACGTTTGCGGTTACCAGCGCTAGGTGGCATGGATTGGGGGCGCGGTTTTGTTTACGAGGGAACAAAGGGACGGCGGCGAGGGAACTAGGAAACTTAACTTAGCTTAAACTTAAACTTAAATTTAATCTTAGTTGCAGATGGGGCCAAAATGTGAGTACTGCCGTAAACGTAAAGTAAAGTAAAGTAAAGTAAAGTAGATAATTTTGCGGTAAATTTACGGCAGCCCTAGTCTTATACTTATAGTTCGTGGTTCTTATACTTCGTAGGTTGAAACGTCGTTGTATTCGTCAGCACCATCGGCAATAAAGACGAGTGTTAACAACATTGCTCTACTGCTACAATTTATCGATTACGACGTGCTAAGGCGTCACATTTCAACATTTTTGACCGTGGCAGTAAAAGAGTGTCGTCATGTCAAAGCAGCTAAGGGAGATGGAGAAGTGGAGGGGCAAGCTCCGGAGAAAGATAGTCCGCTTCGAGGAAGGTGTGGAATGCGACAGCATTGATGATGGATTGGAAGCCTTGGAGGTTATCAATGAGGCCTGCCGCCAGGGGGTGGAGGGAGCGGAGGACACCGCAACTGAAGCCTGGGTGGCTGACCTGCGGACCAACATCCGCGGCGTAAGGAAGAAGCTTGCGGAGGTCAAGCGGGCGGCAGAGGAACGGCGAGGACAAGTGGAGGAAGCTCAGCGGGGGATTGAGGTTGGAGCATTGATGATATCGGTGAAGGGGAAACTGCAGAGGGAACTGCAGGCCTTCAGAGCCAATGCGGGCAACCTGGACAATCAGCTGAACACGGAGACCTCCACCGGTGTCATCGGCAACCTCCGTGACTTAGTTAACGAGGATATGGACAGACTGCAGTTGTTCTTCGGCGAACTCTGCTCACTTACTGATCGACCTCTGGTGGAAGAGGATCAGCAGGTGGCTGCCGCACGGGAGAAGATGCGGGAGCTGCATGGCAAGGTGGCGATCTTCATGGGAAAACGGGGATCGTCAATGAAGGGAGAGCTGCCTAATGGCGGGGGCGGATCCAAACGGCGGAATGTAGCATCTGTTCCATCCGTTACATCCGTTCCATCCGTTCCATCCGTTCCATCCGTTCCATCCGTTCCATCCGTTCCATCTGTTCCATCCGTTCCATCCGTTCCATCCGTTCCATCTGTTCCATCCGTTCCATCCGTTCCATCCGTTCCATCCGTTCCATCCGTTCCATCCGTTCCATCCGTTCCATCCGTTCCATCCGTTCCATCGCTTCTATCCGTTCTATCCGTTCCATCCGTTCCATCCGTTCCATCCGTTCCATCCGTTCCATCCGTTCCATCCGTTCCATCCGTTCCATCCGTTCCATCTGTTCCATCTGTTCCATCCGTTCCATCCGTTCCATCCGTTCGAGCGAGCGGAGGTACGTAGCGCCGCCCGGTGGAGAGATCGAGAACTAGTCGTTTGTGTTGTCATGATGTCGAACGAAAGGAGGGCGGGAAGAACGATGTTCTCCTGTGTCTTTCATAGGCTGCTAGGTTAAATACAGCAGACCCACACTTCCACAGTACTACATCAATTTAATTTCTGTCGATTACCAATCTCAATTATGAACAGACGATGAGCTGAATAAGAGACAGTGAATCGATTAGATTTTTCTAATCTACTTTCATTGTTTGTCGGCAGAATTGTATATAGGAGATGGTGCCGAGAAGGAGGGAAGGCGGATATTGGTGTCAGTGTCAATAGGTGGGCATACGGACTCAAGCAAGTGGGCGCATGTAAGTGCATCTCTCTCGCTCCCTCCCTTTCACTCCCCCCTCTCTCTCTCTCTTAGCCTCTCTTTCTTATCTGTCTCTTTCTTTCTCCTTCGCTCTCCCACTCCTCTCTTTATTGTGTAGCATCCAAGTCTTTGGAGTACATTTATTTGTGGACATAATGGATTCATATTTGGTGTCAGCGTGAATTTGTCAGTATATGTGCAATTGTGCTTTATATCTGGCATTATTGCGAATTTTTGAGAATTAGGGGGCGATCGTAGCAATTTTGTGGCGTGTGCAATCTTTCTTCTTTTCCGCAGAATATTTTTTAGCGTAACTGTTTCTTAGATGGCATCACTGCAAATTTTGTATCTGGAGTCGTTGCAAATTTTGCAGTACGTTTGCTCGTAGCAATTTTGTGTATGATGTTCTTGCAAGCATGGCGAATCACCATTATGTGTAATCGGTTTGCGTCGGTCCCTGCAGGCGGACAAACAAGCAGACATTCTGATTGGATCCATCTTCGTTAGCGGCAAGACCAAGTGGGAAGTGCTCGACAATGTAGTGAGGAGTATATTCAAGGTAATTGTGCGTGTATGGAGAGAGAGGAGAAAGAGTGAGTGAGTCGAGTCGCTCATTTCCTGCATTAACTATAGCACAAAACTCACATGTACATATATCTTTATACAGTCGTGGACATTTTTGTTATTTAATGATTTTATTAAATTGGATTATTGTCTCTTGGCAGGAATACGTGCTGCGCATAGGATCCCGTCTCTAACCTTGGTCTGAGCGCGGACGCGGTGCACAGCTACAGCATCGGCGACGTCGTGCGGAGGGAGGAGGAGGATAGAGAGAGGAGGGAGGAGGGAGGATAGAGGGAGGGAGAGGGAGGAGGAGAAGAGACAGAGGGAAGGAGAGGGAGGAGGAGAGAAGGAGGAGGAGAGACAGAAGGAGGGAGGAGAAGAGAAGGAGGAGGAGAGACAGAAGGAGGGAGGAGGATAGAAGGAGGAGGAGAGACAGGAGGGAGGAGGGAGGCGAGAGGGAGGATAGGGAGGAGGAGGAGAAGAGACAGAGAGAGAGAGAGAGAGAAGAGGGAAGAGGGAGGAGGAGGGAGGAGGAGAAGGATAGAGGGAGGAGAGAGAGGGAGGAGAGAGGAGGATAGAGGGAGGAGAGAGGAGAGAGAGGGATGGATGAGGGAGGAGAGAGATGGAGGAGGAGAAGAGACAGAGGGAGGAGGGAGGAGGGTAGAGGGAGAGGGAGGAGGAGGAGAGAGTGAGGAGGATAGAGGGAGGAGGGAGAGAGGAGGATAGGGAGGAGGGAGGAAGGAGAGAGAGGGAGGAGGGGGTAGATGGCGGAGGGAGGAAGAGGAGGAGAGACAGAGGGAGGAGGGAGAAGAGACAGAGAGAGGGAGGGAGGAGGGAGGAGGATAGAGGGAGGAGGGAGAAGAGGGAGGGAGGAGGAGGATAGAGAGAGGGAGAAGGAGGGAGAGGAAGGAGGAGAAGAGATAGAGGGAGGAGGGAGAGAGAGTGAGGAGGATAGAGGGAAGGGAGGAGGGGGAGGAGAGACAGTGAGGAGGATAGAGGGAGGGACAAGGGAGGAGAGAGGAGGAAAAGGAGGGAGAGGGGAGGGAGAGAGAGGGAGGAGGACGAGGACAGGGAGGAGGAGAAGAGACAGGGAGGGAGAGGAAGGAGGGAGGAGAAGAGACAGAGGGAGGGAGAGGGAGGAGGGAGGAGAGAGAGGAGGAGACAGCGGGAGGGAGAAAAGAGGAGAGAGAGGGAGGAGGGAGGAGAAGGAGGGAGAGGAGAGGGAGAGACAGAGGGAGGGAGGAAAGAGGAGGAGAGAGAGGGAGGAGAGAGGGAGGATAGGGAGGATGAGAGAGGAGGATAGATGGAGGAGAGGAGAGAGAGGGAGAGAGAGGGAGTAGGAGAAGAGACAGAGGGAGGAGGGAGATGGAGGATAGAGGGAGGAGAGAGAGGGAGGAGGAGGAAGAAGAGAGAGGGAGAAGGGAGGAGGAGAAGAGACAGAGGGACGAGGGAGAGAGAGTGAGGAGAGAGAGAGGGAAGAGGAGGGGGAGAGAGAGTGAGGAGAGAGAGGGAGGAGGAGGGGAGAGACAGAGTGATGAGGATAGGAGGAGAGAGAGTGAGGAGGGAGGAGGGAGGATAGGGAGGTGAAGAGACAGGGAGGGAGAGGAGGGAGGAGGAGAGACAGAATGAGGGAGGAGGGAGGATAGGGAGGTGAAGAGACAGGGAGGGAGAAGAGGCAGGAAGAGAGACAGAAGGAGGGAGGAAGAAAAGAGATAGAGGGAGGGAGAGAGAGTGAAGAGGATAGAGGGAGAGACAGAGGGAGGGAGGAGGGAGGAGAGACAGAGTGATGAGGATAGAGGGATGGAGGGAGGAGAAGAGGGAGGAGAAGAGGGAGAAGGGAGGGAGGAGAGAGAGAAGAAGGGAGGAGAGAGGGAGAGGGAGCAGGGAGAGGGAGGGAGGAGAGAGAATGAGTGAGAGGGAGGAGGGAGGAGAGAGAGAGAGAGAGAGGGGGTCCTCTCATTCTTCCTCCTGCTCGTGCTCCCTCTCTCGCTTTCTCTCTCGTCCGCTACAGAGAGAGGTAGAGAGCGAAGAGGAGAGAGAGGGACGAGGGGGAGAGATGAGAGGGGAGAGAGGGAGAAGGTGAAGAGAAGAGAGAGAGGGACGAGAGGGGAGAGAGGGATAAGGCGAAGATGAGAGGGGAGAGAGGGACAAGAAAGAAGAGCGAGGAGAGAGGGAGAAGGCGAGGTAGAGAGAGGCAGCGAGGCAGAGAGAAGAGAGGAGAGAGCGGGACAAGAGGAGAAGGCGAAGAGGAGAGATGAGAAGGGAGAGAGGAAGAAGGTGAAGGCGAAGATGAGAGGAGAGAAAGGGACGAGAGGGAGAAGGCGAAGAAGAGAGATGAGAGGCGAGAGAGGGAGGAGAGAGGGGCGAGAGGGAGAAGGTGAAGAAGAGAGATGAGAGAGAGACGAGATGGAAGCGAGGGGTAGAGAGGGGCAGAGAGAACGAGAGCAAGGAGGCAAGGAGAATACATGATCATTACATGTTATATTAAAATCACACTTGCCCGACTCTCTGAATATGATGTACACAGCATTCCAACAGATTATCAACTTAAATTCATCATTCTCTACACGCGCTGCACAGAATTTCACATTAGCACTGCCCCTAGGTAAACAAGCACAAGTTGTCGCAACAAGTTATCGCTCGCAAAGCTATCAACGCTACAAAATGTAATTACAGCTATCATAATCTTGAGATGTGCATTTTTGAGCGGTGTTACACGCATACGTATACAGTTATACAGAGAGACAGAGAATACTCGGCCAGCACTTGCTCGTGCACATACAGTGCGCACAAACACACACAGAGTCGAGAAGGTACGAGGTCGTCACGAGGTACTCCGCCAGACCGCCACACCGCCTCACCGAGATACGATCCCATATATGATCTGCATCTCGGGGGTTAAAAAGCCCGTGGAAGCAGCCCGCGGTTTGCACGCGGACGCTACCAACCACGCCAGCTAGGCAAGCGGCGATATTCTAGATAGATTGCGGATGACGCGCCTACGCACCCGTCTCGTGACGGTGTAACCTCAGACTTATAGGGTGAAGTACAAGAGCGGTAAGAGTGAGAGTAATAGCCAAGACAAGAAGTCAAAACACAAACTAGCAGAGTAACGTACCACAAAGAGTTGTATTCGCCATAACGCAAGGTAGACAGAAAACGTGCAGCTGAAGGTGAATAGATATACGTGATAGCCAGACCAACAGAGGAGAAGTGCTCTTCCTCTCTCTATCGTNCGGAGCCTTTCATTAACATACATACAACATTCGCCAAACTATAGTAAGATATAGATTACCATGCGCCACAGCACACTAGCAGCGGCGAACGTGGGAGGGTTTGGTGTTAGTTTTTGTGTTGTGTTCTTATGTGCGTGTGACGCGGCACGGATCGGGCCGGGGAACGTTTGCGGTTACCACCGATAGGTGGCACGGATTGGGCCGGGGAAAGTTTGCGGTTGTCACGGATAGGGGGCGCGGTTTTGTTTACGAGGGAACAAAGGGACGGCGGCGAGGGAACTAGGAAACGTAACTTAGCTTAAACTTAAACTTAGTTGCAGTGGGGCCAAAATGTTGAAACGTCGTTGTATTCGTCGGCACCCTCGACAATAAAGACGAGTGTTAACAACATTGCTCTACTGCTACAATTTATCGATTACGACGTGCTAAGGCGTCACATATATGTAACATGTTGCGCGCAATCATCCGATGTGTTATCCGATCAACCAATTCTACACCAGTCCGGACCCATTCTCTATCAGTCTGGACCCATGCTGTATCAGTCCGGACCCATTCTGAACCAGTCCGGACTCATTCTACTCCAGTCCGGACTCATTATGTACCAGTCCGGACTCATTCTGCATCAGTCCGGACCCATGCTGTATCAGTCCGGACCCATTCTACGCCAGTCCGGACTCATTATGTACCAGTCCGGACTCATTCTGCATCAGTCCGGACCCATGCTGTATCAGTCCGGACTCATTATGTACCAGTC
>NW_014577283.1:117827-123376 GCF_000485595.1 Priapulus caudatus | reverse complement strand
TCACTGGACTTGCCTCCGCCACAAACAGGATAGGGAACTTCTGGTAACCCTATCCTTTGGGTTTTGGGTTATCATTTTGATATCTAGGTTAGGCTGGTTAGAATAGAGGCCTGACTACTAGGAGTAAGACTGGGAGTAAGTAATCTGTGAAATTGATACGGAAGGATGGTCTCAGCTCTAGAGTAACTTAGGCGCTGCGGGGCGTAGTTCTGCACCGAATGTTTGAACGGATCTCTTATGCTGCTCGCTCAAGCGGGCGTTCGTATGGTAAGACCATGTTTTGACTTCTGCCAATTAGTTCATACTGATTAAGGTCTAAGTATGAGACACGGGACGGGTGGCCAGTGTGAGACTGACGCGCGCACCATAACGCGCAACACAGTCCGACTGATGTGCACCAAAATTTTAAATCCCCAAAACGGATCTAAAAGGTGACTCGGGCTTTTTAACAACCATTATCATATAACACTGGGACATCTCCACTCGCTGAGTCGTTTCTTTGAACACTTCCACAACTTACATACACACGGTATTAATGCCTGTTAATTCCTAAGTCTTAGCGAGCTGTAATGGTCACGCGTGCACAAACTATAAGAGGAAGCCGCATCTTTTGGAAAACAATACCACCAGGTAGCCGTTTCCGACGTTAGGCGGTGGGACCTGGACGAGACCACCAAATATCTTCTCTCGGTCAGTAAGAATTTTAACAAGGTTTAAATGGACCCGCTCGGTCCAGCCCGTTTTTTCAGCACTCTATGTTACAGTGTATTTAAATTAATTTATCAAAGTATTTATGAGATACTTACTGTATACATAATCTGCCGAAACCGGTCTTAATATCACTCCAAAACCGCACACTCTTCTTGCTTGTTTTTCTTTATCAACTCTATAAATCGAAGGATAAACGCACCAACGGTTGTTAAACATCACGGACATTGCTGGAAGTGCGTTAACGATGTTGTATAAGTGACACCTTGTACTCTATGCTATATCCAACCAGCAAGTCTTTAAAGCAATTTCGATCCGTCATATTGTATTTATCCACGGAGAGCTGGACGTCTCGTTCGAACTCTAAAAAGTATTCTTCGTTCACAGCTGAACGTAAAACACTACACACCTCGAGCGTCTGTTAACTCACAAAGCCGTACTGCCTGCGTTGACTGCTTTGCACAGCGACCACCCAAACAAAACCATAAACAAAACCGTCCCGGCCTATCATTACGCGAGCGACATACATGATGGAATTGACTGTTTAAACTGCTATTCAATTTGCTAACTATGCAGGATCGAGACTTGAAATGATCGAAGATGCAGATGACATATTAGAAAATTAAAAAGCTTGATTGAGGTTTTTTAGTGAAGGTTTTATTGCACAATGTATGTTTTTGCTTGTGAAAATGGAACTGAAATACCTGAAACTTGACAAAAATGCAAAACAAGGTGAGCTGAATTGATTTATGATGTCTTGCTAAATACTATTTAAAGTTTTAATAGTTGCCGCCTTTGAAAATTGAAGTGTCTGTTCCTTTCTTGGGACTAAACATGTTAAATGTGTGAGTTCAATGTTATCCACCAACTGATGTTCAGGTCTGATACTTTTGTTGTATAGATGGAAAAAAACTCGCCTAAAAAATTGTCCAACAATTAATGAGTACAAATGCCAGAGCTGATATTTTTATCCCAAATGCTGGAATGGCATTTCAGAAGCTTACTCAGATTCTCAAATTTTTGCGTGGGCGGGTGCCATGCCCACGACGCCCCCTATAGTTTAGCCTCAGTACCTGCCGGCACGCTCGGATGCAAATCACACACACTCGCAAGCCAACGTGCGTGCTGGCCCTGTGATGTTTGCACTCACCTGCCTTTTTTCCAAAACCACAAGATGATAACACTTTATTAACTGTTGTTCATCGCTAAACAAAGTGCATAGGTATTTTACTGTTATGCATAGCAGTACTGTGCTGAAGGGTATATGTGAATATTGAATAGGTATTCTTACTGTTAATCATAGCAGGTGTCGTAGAAGGTATGCGATGATACCTATATTTTGCATAGGGTATCCTTACTGTTATCATGCCAGTGATGTAGAAGAGTATGTGTTGATACATGCTCACTGAGACTAACGCAGATTTTGTTGTTCTATTTTGCAGCTTTTATTGTTAGTTGCATGTGTAGGAGGCAGTTGTGATACGTATATTTTGATAGGATATTACTCACTGTTATCTAGCAGTGGTGTAGAAGGTATTATTTAGGCGTAAATACAAAATGATTTCTGTTTAGTTTTGTTCTTTATTGTCAAAATGTTCAAAATAATTTGGTCCAGTAAAATTTGTCGTCAGTAAATTTTGCTGGCTTTGGTGGACGAAGCGTCCCAGTGTTTAGAAATTCATTCCTTGAGGACTCGCAGTAGTTGCTAAGCTTTGAGAATACAGCATATAATACCTGTGGTAAAGTTTGGAATGTTTCAAAAAAGATATAGTAGATGTCATGTTGATAGATATAGTGTTAAAAATGCCCGATCATTTTCACGTTTTTGGGATAATTTTGGTTCAACATCAGTTTTGGACAATTTGCTTAGATTACACTGATGGCAGAATGTGGCTATAAGCCCTGCGGCAGTGCGATCGCGGGCTATAGTATATAGAGCTAAGGAGGAGTTTGACACTCCAAAACTCGTGAAATTCGAACATTGTCTGCCTAATTTTAACGATGATATATTACCGTGCAACTCGATCAAAAATTACATCTAAATTAGCGCTGGACATCCACTCCTCACTCAAACTTTACTTTGTTCCATACCTCTTCTTTTATGGAGATACAGCTTTGAACGTCACTACATGTTCATACCGTTTGACTAGGCTTGTGGCTTAGCTTTCCTCGCTTCCGAACTGTTTGTTATGGCATGTGGAGGAATAGGTCTCTTGTCTTGTTCACAAGAATGCCCCCTGTTTACATGCGGTTACGGTTACACGTACTTCAAATCCCCCATCGCACGTCCGCTTGCCACGCCACAGAGGGGCATTCTTCCTGTGAACAGACAAGAGACCATTCCTCACACTGCATATCAAGATTCAAGATTCAAATAAGTTATCAACAGTTCGGAAGGCGAGGAAAGCTAAGCCACAAGCCTAGTCAAACGCGATGAACCATGTGTGACGTTCAAAGCTATATCTCCATAAAAAGAAGAGGTATGGAAACAAAGACAAAGTAAAGTTTGAGTGAGAGGTGGATGTCCAACGCTAATTTAGATGTAATTTTTATCGAGTTGCACGTAATATATCATCGGTAAAATTAGGCAAGCAAATGTTGAATTTCACGTGTTTTGGAGTGTCATACTCCTCCTATATTATCTTACTCCTGGTAGTAGTAGTAGTAGCACTACTAGTAAGTACTAGTAGTGCGTAGTCATGTATTGCGTTGTGTGTAGCAGTTGGACTCATGCTCACTCTTGTCAATATCTCCGTACTGTTGTTAATACATATCTCGGTTAGACATTTTATAGATAAACTAGAGTCCGAGGAATAGTTTGACTAAGTGGAGCTTGGTCAGCGTGTTTACAATTATCAATACTCTTGTATGTAATTGTTTATATTGTTGGAAAACTAGCTCTAGTCTAGAACAGCCAGAATTCATCGTGTAGTGTGTTACATTCTGCATACAGCCTACATTAAGAAAACATTAATAGCAACCAATTTTTCACACCGGTAACCGGAACCACCAGGGGTAATCCCCTGAAAATATTAAAAAATAAATCCAGGCTGCAATTGCGACAGCACTTCTTCAGCCAAAGAGTGGTGAATGCATGGAACGCACTGCTAACATTTGTTGTCTAGGCCAAGACGGCCAACTGCTTTAAAAACAAACTAGACTTGCATTGGACAGATATGGGTATTATAATAGGCCAGGCCTAAACTCAACCCACCTAACCTTAACCTAACCTACATAATAAACTATGCCACCTCCACATTCCTCTTATGCTACATTTCCTGCTTGGACTTACATAATACAGTAAAAATATGTAAACTTAGTATTTTTACGCAATAACTTCACACCTATACTTGAATTGAAGACAGATTTCAGCCATTTTTTCTTGTAGCCCACCACATAGATCAAGCCACATCTCCACATCCACATCCCCACATCCACCACATCCCCTAAAATCACACCCAGCGGCATGACAGCAAAAACACTCGTTCCAGTTCGTGCATAAGTGTGAAATTATTGCCTAAAAACACTAAGTTGAACCATTTTTTACCCCACAATTTTACTCTTAACAACCCTGCCACTTCTGCAGTATGTTAAGTTGGTCGGATGTCAACACGTGGCGTAGTCTATTACGAAGGTTTTGTGCATAATGAATGTAACACTACCAACGAAAATCGAATTTAAAAATTGAAATTAGAGTGGAACCCTGATTTACGCGCCCCGATGTAACGTGAATTCGGATATAACGTGATGAGTCGTTGGACCCCTTTTTTTGCTCTTATATAGCCACGTATATATATAACCCCGATTTAGCGCGACCCCGCTTTTTTCGCGATGACATTTTATGGACCTCAACCATCGCGTTATAATAGGGCTACACTGTACTTTCACACAATAGTGGTATTCGCTACTGTTAAATTGACTAGGTCACGAATTTTCTATGGTGATATTTGTAAAAATGTTGTTGCCATTTTTTTACATTAAAAGTAAGTACTAAAGGCCCAATCACACCAGAGCTACGCTCATCACGATCGCCCCGTCCTAAAAATATTTGCCCGAGCGTGGTGAGCGTAGTTGAGAGCGTGGCCAATTGGGCCCCAGCCGGGCCCAGCGCCGATACTACGATCTAATTACGTCCATACTACGATCTAAGTGCGTCTTTACCCCGATCTCATTGCGCTCAACAAGCTTTCACCACGCTCAACACCACGCCTGCATCACGCTTGCACTGCGCGGACTGCGTCTTTATTGCGACCAATCAGATCGTGTTGCGTTCGAACGACGCTTGCACTGCGCCTTAGCAACGCTCACCGCGCCTCAACTGCGCGCCAATCACGCGCCGACTGCGCTGGCAACGATCATAGAAATACCGCGCCGCGTTCTATACATCATCATTCATTCTGCCGTGCTGTCAAGATTAACATCAAGATAATTAAGATCAACATTATCAACTTAAATCAAGATTAACATCAAGATTATTTTTTACGGACACAACAATGCCGCCAAAAGACAAGGGGAGAGGCCGTGGGCTTGGCAATGAAGGCTTGGCAATCAGGTAGTTCGAGTTGTCCTACGAGAAACATGGCATGGAGTAGTGTTGCCTCATCCATAGTGGACACTGAACTGGTGGGGTGGCCAGGGTAGCACCCCAAATTATACCCCAAGTTTGCAGGACGTGATCTGAGCGTAACTAACACGTAATGCGAACGCCACAACGGCGTAGTCTGGGCGTGTTGGGCGTAGTACAATCGTAGTACGAACGGGTCGAGCTTGTTAGAGACGCACCATGGTCATAGCGAGAGCCTGCTCAGGTCGCGGAGACATATCTCCATGGACGTAGTAAC
>NW_014577283.1:98252-117817 GCF_000485595.1 Priapulus caudatus | reverse complement strand
TCTCCAGATGGGTCCTACCTCCACCATACCTGATACCATGGCCATCAATGTGTCAGCTTCCTCGTGGTTGTTTGGGTCAAACCCGATGCTGACGTGATGATTAACTTAGGAGAGTTTACGTTATATTCCAGTGTTGCCTCAGCAAGGTATATGGTTATATCAGCTTTCGTCTATTCGTGAAATAGGAAGCGGCCCATTGGTATATGTTTGATGTTTGTATCATCTGCAATCTGGTATTGAACAGGGTCCTTGCCTTGTCGTAGTTTCTGCTTAAATGAGTCTGCCTTGTATGTGTCCAACACCAGGATAATCACGTCGGATCCTGCTGTCATGTTCATAAGGTGGTCGTTGAAATGATGACCGAGATATTTGACTGTGGTGATTGTCTCTGGTTTCTTTGTCATCTTCTGGACGAGTACCATTCCATCCACAACAACAATTTTCGTAGATGGTGATGTAGATGGCGTTCCTGTATCAGCAATATCATTAGCCTGTTCTGATGCTTCTGCTGCTTGTACATCAGCATGAGTTTCTGTGGTTTTACCAAAGTTGTCAAGGCTATGGATAAGCTTTGACTTGTCAGTACATGGTAGGATCGAACCGTCGAGTGCAAACAGTGCTCTGGGGGTAAGAGTGAACTCGTAGTTCCCAATCGCATGCTTCTGATCGATGTCACGGCTTGATCTGGCTAGTACCATCAACCGACCGTACAGATCTTTTGTTTCTTTCAGATCTACCGACTGGTCACGGATCTTTACCGTTTGCTTCTTGTTTCCTGACATGTACAGCCTGTTGTTCTGCTTCTTGACTGGTGCCCAGAGGCTGACATCTCCATTCATGCGTTCTGCAACGTAATCCACATACAGCTTCTGCCCAGTGTCGTCGATATTCAGGATCTGTGAGACACTCTCTTGTGAGACATATGTATGTGTGATGAAGTTGTAGAGCTGGTCACCTTCAGCAGCAAAGGGATTGCCGTGACTCAGTATGGCAGCCTTTATGCGATCAACGTTGTCATGCGCTTTCCTCACAGCACTTGGTTGAACATGATGATGCTCTTGTGGCTTGTCTACAGCAAGATTGAATTGGCCATTGAATTCAGCTGAAAGACGTGACATCTCAGGAGTGGCCAAGAAGAACCGTTGACGAGCGTTGGCATTATTGGGAATGTCAATTAATCCAGAATGTATCTTTATCATCCTGTTGAGTTGTTCACATGCGTGATCTGCTCCAATCGAGACAAATGGAATCGTACTCTTGGTCACAGATAAGTTTCCGTATTGAAGTTCACGCCAGGTTGCATGGCTTGTCCTCAACTCATGCATGTCTGCGATGTAACGTGGCCAGAGGCGCTTGTATTTTATTCGATCCATGGCGAAGAATAACTTGCTTAAAAATCCAAAAAACCTGGACGATTTGATATTATTATCCTGACATTAATTGCTTGCTATGGGCTATGTATGAGTCACGAGTGTATGTTTACATCGAACAATATAGGAATATATAGGAAGTATAATGCAGCAATTTAACCATAAAAAGTGAACAGAATTACTTGCATTTTGTGAAAAAGTGGAAATATTTTGTTTCGTTTTATTATTTACTGTGACGTAATCACTTTAAACTGTCTACGTCACGAATTTCGAGCACCAGCAAGTAGTATATTTTTGTGTTATTTGTACAAAATCAAATGTATGAAAATACAATTAGCGTTTCTGTTAACTTTTCATGCTTATATACCTTCTTTATACTCCCTAATTTGCCGGTGCATTCGATGTAACCAAACGCTCGACACAACAACAACCGCCATTAATTCGAAATTCTTGTGTGGCGCCCAGACGCAGCTAGCCGATATAGCAAACATCTGCGGTAAACGAGGCATTGGCAAAATTATTGTGGCAGCCATGGAAATTCCTTGTAAACTTAAGCGGGAGTTTCTCATATAATCTTCTTTCTGCTTTTTTCTCTTTCGTTTTCTTTCTGATGCACTGGTCTGCCCACCATTGTTTATCGTTTAGTTGATCTAGCCTCTTATCTTTCCTGAAGGGGATGTCACAAACATTTTTGTTGGCAGAAATTAAATAAAACACAAATAACATTTCGCAGTTTTAATAATAATTTTTCAAACATAATACACATGAACATATATTATTTATTTTTCCTATATTGTATACTCTATATAGCTAACACAAATCAAAACAGAAACTGTTTGGGCATTACTTTGTGCACCATACACAAATCACGATGACATCGACCACAGCAACCAGTACAGCAACAGAGAGACGCCAGTACTATGTAAATAGTGTTAGACAACACTAATTCAAATGGTCAAGATTTTTGCAAATTTAACCAACGTAAAAACATTTTTATCAGGTGAGAGTTTGAGGATATATTTAGTAACGTTAGTACTAAATTTTGATGTAAAAAAATTACAAAAATAAGGTTTCAACTATATTTTTAAAAATAATTTCTGGAGATTCGTGACGTAGACACTTTAATGTGTAGATTAATTTTACCCTAACTACAGCTCTAAGTGTAAGTAATATAAGGATATATATACCAATGTAGGGTTATTTTTATTCTTTTTTTACATTCATTACTTTTTTAAGTTGTTTCATTCATAAATGTTTGATATTTAATTCTTTCATTGAACATAATATGTTCTGTGGAAATCGCTTCTGCTATTTTTATCACATTAAAACATACTTATATCCATTTTGTGTGTGGAATGAATTAGTAGTTTATCCAATGAAATATGTGCTTTATTAATGAAGTTTGAAATTTGTTATTTTAAAATTGTAGTGTTTTTTCATAATCAGTTACTGATATTATATATTGTAGTTGAGTATATAAGTGTGTCGGCTTTCTAAAACAGGGGTAGAAATTCACTTTTGAACACGGGAGTCCAACGGACTCCCTACCCTCAAAAAGAGGGAGTTCGCAGCAAAATGAGGGAGTCCGCAGTCTGAAGTTCAAAATTAAAGATATTAACAATAACGCATGTGCTTATTTTGAAGATTCATGCGGTTACACGCCTGCCAAATTTTCTTTGGACTTTTACTGAAAAAATACGGTAATTCCGCGAGGTTGTGCTCTGGAACGAACTAGTTAGAATGGCAGAATTTTCAGGGAGTCACATGGACTCCTGCATAATTATGTCAAATCAGGGAGTCCGACATTAAATCGGGGAGTATTTGACTCCGGACTCTCGTTAATTTCGCACCCTGCTAAAATATTTATTAATTGTCGAATTTCATCTTCTTCTTGTTGTAGATTGTTGCACAACACGGACAAGAGGCAGAAAGACATCTGCTGCGCTGTCTCTTTTCCTACGTTGAGGTTAATGGTGATGGTAAAAACACTGGAAAGGACTTTAATCAGGTGAGTGGGAATCACCTAGGAATCACAGATTTATACCAGGCTTAGAATGACGCTGAGTCAGTGTTTCATCTCGTTGCATAATCACTGTAATTCAGGTAAATGCTTGTTGGCACGTAAGCTATAACATGAGATATATATCAAGAGTAGATAATAACACAAGAGTGAGACAACCGATTCCCGCATTTTTAACCGATTTTTCTCATCAAAATTTGCCACCAATAAAGAAGCGATCCCGCATTTTTAACCGATTTTTCTCATCAAAATTTGCCACCAATAAAGAAGCAAGTGTATACGTTCCTCAGCTTATTATGACCACTAATCACTCACCTTCATGGTACTGATATTCGTTTACATATATTTGCTAGCGTATTGCTGTAAATCGTAATCTTGCACGAGCTCAATTCGCACGATTTACCGCTGTTGTTGTGACCTGTTTAGCCATTATTTAGAAGCTATCGGGGCGCTAATATTTAGCAACGGACGGTTTCCAAATCATTCGTGCCCCGATAGGGTTGAGAGACAATCTAAATTTCGAATTTTGATCTCGTGAAGAACCTGCGAGACGCGCTCAGTTATTGTGATCGCAACACAAGAAATTGACATACTACAATCTTACATACAGTAATACATACAATAATCAACAATATTCTCTGTTAAGTAAGTTGCAGGTAAGTATCACTTACGGAGCGGCAGGTATCAAGTAGAATTAAGACCGCTATTCCGGGGCACGCATGATTTGAAACCGTTGCCGTTGCTACAAGATATTGGCGCACGCGATTAGCTTGTCAGGTTCACTATGTCAATGAAATTAAGTTTCCGTTTCCAGTAATTACTGGTAGATTAGGCAAATCTATGACATTTTTGGATAAGGTTTATACTATGAAGGATTCCGAAATAACACAATGTTTTACATTTGCGGAGATACGGATGGCCGCCATTTTGGATTTTCAAAATGGCGCCCATAAAATACATATTTAGCGTATTTTCTGCTCTAATACCCTAAAAAACTTTTTTAAATATGGTTATTCCTATGTTTTCAGGACCAAGGAATCGCAAACTGAAAGCTATCGAATAGTGTATGGAGAACAGTAATACAAAAATCAAAGATTTTAACATCAAATCTGTCTTAATTCCCGAATAAGTGCCAATAGATGAAATCACATGTTGCTTACAGGACAGTGTTACATAACCGTCAAGACATGTGTCAATCCTCTCATTCATCTTAGACAGGCATCAAAACTATATAGGCATAGTAAACGAAGCATAACATACACTGGGCAGTGCTGTAAACATACCACCATGATTTACAGAATATGCCATTTTAAGAGTTCATCTTCAGCTGTCCTCGCCTGTCATAGCCGACAATACAGTCCCGCATTCGTTTTCACAGTCCGTTCCACACAAGCAAGGTCGGTGCAAGTTTAATTGTCATTCTCTTCTACATGAGCTCCTCTGGGTTGAGCAATTAGCTTTTAGCTATATTGACTGTCGGTGCTGGTAGAACTTGGGTGTAGTGATGAGGTAGTATGGTGATTGTTCGCTCCCTGATCGGCTAGCATGTTGTGTGGTGTCGAACAGCTGTTGCGCACATGACGGTTGCCTGTCACCCAAGACTGCTACTCTGTATTGGCACACGTTTCGCATATGCTCTCAAGTGGGCACCAGTATGTTGGAGGCAACTTGTTTACTTTTCCTGTCCGGATGTTCTGCCAAACGATTGCCAATATGAGGCTGATCTTAGGGATACTTATGCGAATCTGAATACTTTTGCGGCAGTACGTCTAAGCATTACAAAGCTGGCCAATTATGTTTGTCACGTCCTGTCATTAGATCGTCGTCCTCGTCTAGTAGTTTATTAGTGCTTTGACTGTGTTCCTTTCAGCTTGGATGTAGTGCTGATAACGCATTTCGTTTTTACCTTACTCCTGAGATCGACCGGACCATGTGTCTGCCCAGTGAATGCGTGAATGACGATCAGTATACGCTGTTGTTCTTGGTCTCTTCTAGCCGCTCCTGCCAGATGGGTGCCTACCTCCACGCATACCTTGATATACGCCATGGCATTCAATGCTGTCAGGCTTCCTCGTGGTTGTTTGCGTTCAAACATGTGCATGCTTCTGTGTTGCTTCTAGTATGCATCGCGATGCTGTATCGTGATGATTAACTTATGGAGAGTTTACGTTATATTCCAAGATGTGCCTCCAGCAAGGTTAGATGGTATATCAGCTTTCGTTCTATTCGCTGAAATAGGAAGCGGCCCATTGCGTATATGTTTGATGGTTGTATCTATCTGCAATCTGGTATTGCACAGGGTCCTTTGCTTTGTCGTTAGTTTCTGCTTTAAATGAAGTCTGCTCTGCCTGTTCTGTGTCTCAACACCCCAGGATATCACGTCGAGTTCCTGCTGTCGATGCTTCATAGGTGGTCGTTGAAATGATGACAGAGATATTTTGACTGTTGGTTGGATATGTCTCTGGTTTCTTTGTCATACTTCGTGGACGAGTACCATTCCGACACACAAAACAATTTTCGGTAGGAGTGGTGGATGAGATGTGCCGTTCCTGTATCAGCAATTATCAGTTAGGCCTGTTTGATCCGGCTTCTGCTGCTTCTGTACATCAGCACTGAGTTTCTGTTGGGTTTTACCAAAGTTGTCAAGCGCGTATGGATATAGCTTTGACTTGTTCAGTTAAGTCGTAGGATCGAACCGGTCGAGTGCGCAAACCAGTGCTGGGGCTGGTAGAGTGACCTGCTGTGAGTCCCAATCGCATGCTTCTGATCGATGTTCACGGCATTTGATCTGCGCCAGTACATCACCGACGGTACAGATCTTTTGTTCTTTTAGATCTAGCCGACTGGTCATCGGGATCTTTACCGTTTGCTGTCTTGGTCTTCCGTGATCATGTACACGCCTGTTTGTTCTGCTTCTTGGACGGTGCCAGAGGACTGACATCTCCATTTCATCCCAGCTGCGTTCTGCCCAACGTAATTCCACATACGATGCTTTGCCCAGTGTCGCGCGTATCAGATCTGTGGGGGGGGGGGAGACACTCTCTTGTGAGACATATGTATTGTGCTGGATAGAGTTGTTAGAGGCTGGTCCACCTTCAGCGCAAGAGGGATGCTCGTGGTATCAGTATGGCAGCCTTTCATGCGATCAACGTTATCATGCGCTGTTCCTCACAGCATCTTGGTTGAACATGATGATCATGCTTCTCTGGCTGGGTCTGTCTAAGCAGCAAGATTGAGATTGGCCATTAACTTTAGGCTGAAAAGACGTTGACATCTCAGGAGTGGCCAAAGAAGTGCAACCGTTGCGCCGAGCGGTTGGCATTATTGGAGAATGTCAATTATATCCAGCGAATTGTATCTTTTATCATCGTCTGTTGATGTCGGCAGATGCGTGATCTGCTCCAAATCAGCAGGACAAAATGGAATCGATACTCTTGGTCACAATAAGTTTCCGCTATTGACAGTTCAGCGGCCAGGTTGCATGGCTTGTCCTGCATCATGCATGTCTGCGATTGTATACGTGGCCAGTCGGCGCTATGTATTTCTATGTCGATCCATGGCCGAAGAATAACTTGCTTAAGTGCTCCCCAGCTTGAAGCCGTGGAGACGCATGATGGAATTCCTTGGGGAATGCCTCATCAAAGGTGCAGATGGGTTCAAATCCGGTGGATCTAGGTTCATCAAAAAGTTTGAACATGCATTGAGGGATTTCTGCGCTTCTCACATTTGCAGCTGTTGATGGTTGTAGTAGAGTCGTCTTGGGTCACTTCGTAACAACGCATTCCTGGATTTGAGGCTTTCTGATCGACTGCTGATTTTGGCGTTCAAGCTTCCTTGGACCTTATCTGCTGGTTCACGCAAATGGCTTTAAAGCGTTGGGGCTTCTCTGTGAAGGAACTGTTCCGCAGGACAAGTTTATTATAGAGCCATACTAGAGATGTGGTATGTGTGACACGAGAGTTCTCTTGCTAGTGCAGCGGCGACTTGAGTGCATGCTTGTTCTGGTTGTGCGAGCCGTATATCGTCAGGCCTCAATCCACCCATCATCTATTTCTGTGAGTTCTATGGAACGTTTCCAGATCGTCTCGCAGCGCAGCCATCGACCAGCATGTAGCTGACCCAGTCTCGGGCAACTGCCCCCTTTACAGAGTCAAGTCTTGAATCCAGTAACTGGCACTACGCTTCTCGTAGCAGTGCTCATGTCGATACGAAATCACTGTTCGGGTATTCGTTCACGCGAACGACCAACGTCATTGCAGATTCGGATGCCTGTGCAGAATGAGCAGTCAAGCATGGTAGGCCACTTCATGTTGCAACTTCTGCAGCAGCTATGAATCAAGTCCTTGCACGATGTTCCGCCACGGCGAGACCCGCAGTGAACGGGTTTAATATATGCTATATCGTACTAATGGTTTTTGTTTGTTTATTGACAATATTTCTAAAAACATACAAGTGTTTACAGTTAGAATGTCGTGGTTATGTCACCAATAGATTCCTTGTCCACTGAAAAGCATAGGATTTAGCATATTTAAAAGTTTTAGGGTGATTAGAGGCAGAAAATACGGCTAAATATCGTATTTATGGCGGCCATTTCTAGAAACAAGAAATGGCGCATACCGAGTTCTCCGCGAAATGTGAATTGTTTTTCGGATTCCTCATGCTACTGACCTTTCCAAGAAATGTATACGGTTTGCTAATCTACATAATTTCTGAACAAAAAAAATAGTGAACCTGACTAGGCTCTCTAATAGATGTCTAGAACAGCTCGGTAACAAGTCGCCATTTTTAGCGCGGTTAAATTTATCGAATTTCAGCTCGTGGCATAGATTACGATTTACCATCAATACGCTTTACGCAAGATATATGTAAAACGGAATATCAGTTACCTTGAAGCGTGAGTGATTATTGGTCATAAGATAAGCTGAGGAACGTATTACACTGTGCTCGTTAATTGGTGGCAAATTTTGATGAGAAAAAACGGTTAAAAATGCGGGAATCGGTTGTCTCACTCTTGTGTTATTATCTACTCTTGATATATATGTTAGTGGTACTCCAGTTTAAAACACGTTTTCTGCTAAACACAAAGTGGCTCAAGAAAACAATTAAAACGCACCAATGTAAGTCAGCTTGTGGCAACATTTTGGCATTGTTTTTACTCGTATTTTCTTACAGATTACTGATCAAAAATCAGCAAAATGATTAGAAATTAAACATGGACAGTCTATACTATGGCCTCTCTATATAACGTCTTATTATGCATATATGTATATATAATGCATTGATTCGAACGTGACATGTAGATTTTGTATGAGTGGTAAATTACCTATTTGCGACTCAGGAGTGTTGTTTATAGTAAAACAGCAGTTAGTGTGCACCAATGTTGTGCAGTAGAATGTAGGTAAATAAACAGATCAATTATTATGTTACATATGTGCTGTAATGAATGGTAAGTATCAATTTTTATCAATTTTTCCTAGATGTCACTGTGGTTACTTAGTATCAAGAGCTAATAAACACCTAGAGTGTACAACGGAAAAACGGGAAAACAGTGCTATTTCACGGCAATATTATTCTACTTTGTCTGCGAGTCTAGAATAATTTTATGGTATTGCATTAAGCAGAATTCTTTGCTCTCTAAAACAAGACTAACCGCTTGTCAATACAATACTCCTAGGCTGAGATATTGGCTCGTAAACTTCCCCTCCCACAGGCTTTACGGCGCCTCGCATCCACAATATTCACTATCCTTCTCGCCTTCTGCGGGTCTGGCTATCGTTTTTCGTCGCCGCTTGGAGCGCTGATAATTGATGTCACATGCCCAAAGTTGGTACTCTTACTATACCTTATAGTAACTGTGCTGCGTTGTAGAGACTTAATTTAGAAAACATTAATAAACATTAATAATAATAATAATTAGTTAACATAGGTGCTAGGAAAGATAATGGGAGATAGGGGCATAGGCGATGTCCACAAAAGTCACCGATGATAACCGAAACGCCGTTCATTCATAAAGTTATCGCGGAAAAAACCGAACTCACGAAGCGACTTTCCTAACCCGCGAAAGGCGAGAAGGGTAGTGAATATTGTGGATGCGAGGCGCTGTGAGGCCTGTGGGAGGGGAAGTTTACGAGCAATATCTCAGCCTAGGAGTATCGTATTGACAAGCGGTTGGTCTTGTTTTAGAGAGCAAAGAATTCTGCTTAATGCAATACCATAAAATTATTCTAGACTCGCAGGCAAAATAGATTAACATTGCCGTGAAATAGCACTATTTTCCCGTTTTTTCGTTGTACACTCTAGGTATTTATTAGCTCTTGTTAGTATGTGTATGCAAGGTAGCATAAATAGATTGAAAGTCTAAAAATATAGCTTTCCTGAAATTTTTATGGTTGTGTTTTCTTCAGGTACAGTATCTAATCCATGAGTGCGCATCGCTGATATCCAAGCCAAATTTTTTGACCAATTTGTGCTTTGCTGTTGATAACCCACTACAACATCAAAAAGTGAGTATTTTGTTATATATATATTTACTATGATTTAACTCAATACAGGTTCGTATAACAGGTTGTTTCTTGTACAAAACTACTATGTTTAAAGTAATTGTTACGAGAGTTTTCCAGTGTTTTCCCCACTGTTCATGATACTTACCGTTCTTGCTTGAGTAACAGCAATTGTCTAGAGTAACGATAAAATTTCTTAGAACATTCGTATTCACCATAATATGCACGATTACAAGTACAACTTTTGTTTACTGATTTCGTTTCTGTTACCATCTCTCGGACTTTCTCGCGGTGAGCGCGAGACATCGACCCGGGTGCAGTATAAAATAGTCGCACCGCGGCAGTTTTGGTCCGAGTGTAAACGCAGAGGTTCAGACTAGCGTACGGGGAGTGTAATACTGATGCTCGGTAAAGAAACTGATCGCCAAGGCTCATTCGGAACCCTTTCCAACTCACATAGCTCTGCTTTGACCAAAAACGTCTTCTCTTCTTCTCTGAACTCCAAAGTACACGCCCTACTGCTTCCATGGTTGTTTGATTTACATGCACACACAAATACATGCTCCTTTGTTTTAATTATGTGCACTTGTTTTGAAGGCGCTATTTGTGATTTCGTGAGTCGGACTCGGCATACGATAAAATTTATTGCTGTTATGATGTGGTCAAATCCATTTTTCTGTGCTATAACTGCATAAAATCTTAGTGTTTTTAATGTGGGTGTAATCAGTGATATTTCCACTGTCAGGTGAGACTATATTCAGCTATATTCTTTTTCTTTCTTATATAGTTTTTCTGGGTAAAAATCTCGTAATAATCAGTTTAAACCAAACATGTAAATGCTGACATGCATAACCAAATTGTGTATCTGCATAAGGCAGAAAACCAAGTTTTAACCTAGGCTTTAAAAACCCCGATGGAGGTCTCAAATAACTAAAATTTCTTCTGAATTAGAATTGTCTACCCTAATATTAAACTTCATGACAGTTAGTAAATATTCGTGAGAGCTACCAAATTGTGTATCTGCATAAGGCAGAAAACCAAGTTTTAACCTAGGCTTTAAAAACCCCGATGGAGGTCTCAAATAACTAAAATTTCTTCTGAATTAGAATTGTCTACCCTAATATTAAACTTCATGACAGTTAGTAAATATTCGTGAGAGCTACCAAATTGTGTATCTGCATAAGGCAGAAAACCAAGTTTTAACCTAGGCTTTAAAAACCCCGATGGAGGTCTCAAATAACTAAAATTTCTTCTGAATTAGAATTGTCTACCCTAATATTAAACTTCATGACAGTTAGTAAATATTCGTGAGAGCTACCAAATCTATGAGTATCCATTTGAATTGAAAACGTTAATTATTATAAGAACGTTTCCTTGCAGTCACTGAAGCCATCGCCGCAGCTCTTCTATTATCTGAGCAAGACACTAAGCCTATCGCGTGTTCAAGAGGTAGCCTTCGGCTTGGGACTGCTCAATTCAACTAACCCGGAAACGCGAAACCACGCTCTACAATACGTCAAACAGAAGTTACCGGATCTTTTGAGGTCATTTGTCAATTCAGGTATTGCATTACATAGATTTGTCATTTTTCATTTGTTTTTCTATTTCTCTGGATGATCTCTGGATCTCTATCGTCTGGGTAATCACAAGTGCAGTGCAGATTAGATGAAGATACAGGGATTTTTTAATCTATTATCTAATGATGGTTGTTGCTTATGCTATGACGTAGACGGACTTCACACGTTTTGGCAAAACTCACGGAATACTAAAAATCGGAACTAACAGAATTGCTCACAGACTACCAGATTACTGAATGTAGTAAACCGTATGATTACCAAACAAAGAAGCTTAACTTTGCATGCTGAATAAATGTGAATTAAATATAATAATAAATATATATATAAATGAAAATATATAAATATAATTTCACTTTCTTGAAGGTGGAAATATTCAGTATTACGTATTAAGAAATTTATATTAAGGATCGTGTATTCATTTCAGATTCTAGTAACAACCAAGAATCAGGTCTGAATGATACTTCGATTGAGGTGCTGCACCTGATCCTCGAAAATTTAATCCACGGATCGAAGGACCATTTTGGAATAGGATTGGACCAGATTGAAGCATTTCTCCTCAGTCTTCGGAAAGGTGGACTAGATTTGATTTGTTACTGATCATCTTTATCGCTCTTGGAGCCAGTGTTTAAAAATAAGTTTATAGCATGCGTTTGCGCGTGAGAACTAGGTAAATTAAGTTGCATTTGCAAGAAGGAGGATTCACGAGTGATTTTTTATGCACTTTTTGTCTTCGTGTAAAAAAACACCTATCCTATTATTTTCTACAGATTTCCCCAAGGACAGGGTGCCAGTGGTACTTGCGCCATTGTTGTACCCTGACAGTTTAGACGTGCAAGTGGACAAGATTCTGGCTGAGAGCGGAAGCATGTCAAAAACGCTGGTGAGCAACTCGTGTAGTAAATAATATGATAACTGCGATGAGCAAGAATAATTTAGGACTACATAGTTACACTATGAAGTACATAGGTTTATAGATGCATGGATAGTTATATAATCAGTACTGCAATAATGGTAGGCCCTGGAAGTACATCTATTCTCCTTAAATTTGAAATGTGTTGGTCATTAAAAAAACCTATTCCCAGATAGTTTATTGGTACAAGCTGCTAGAATGCATATTTTGTACATGCAGTTCATTGAACATGGTGAAGGTGAATCCTCGTCGTAGATATTTCCTCTGTATTTATTCAGTTTAAAACAGGTAACGTACATACCTGTGTTGTAGGTAGGGTAACATCCCATTTCGCCTACTCCCATTTCGCCTACTTCCCATTTCGCCTACTTCCCATTTCGCCTACTTCCCATTTCGCCTACTCCCATTTCATCTACTCTCAGAATTGGCAATAGTGATATTTCGTCGTAGTATTGATATTACAACAAATACCAGTAGAAATTGGTGTGGATGCCACTCTGTCTAGTCTAAATATGTATGCTAATCCAAACCATATATTACATTTATAAATGATTATTTAGTGGACAAACTGATGGTAGACAAAATTGAAATAAGGTGGATTTTTAGTGTAGCCGAATTGGGAGTAGGCGAAATGGGTGTAGGCCAACTGGGAGTTTTGCTATAGATGAAATGGGAATTTTGCCGTAGGCGAAATTCGAGTAGGCCAACCGGGCGTAAACCGTGTTGTACTCTGTATTTCAGATGGATGGAAACCTAGCAGATTTAATACATGAAGTCGGCTACAATTTCACAGCCAACATCGAAGAATGTCGTGCGAGTCTGCTTCAGTTTGGAATACACGATGTGACGCCAGCGTCGGTCGCGCGTGTGCTTGCCATGATGGCTCGCACTCACTCTGGTACTCACCCGTAGGCCTCTGAGCCATTTACATTAGAATGCGCAGCTGGTAACTCGTGGCGTTGAAAGTGGTTATGTCACCGTAAATAGTAAAAGTAAAAAAAATCATGTCCACTTTTTCACAAAATGTAAGTGATCCTGTTTACTTTTTATGTGTAAATTGCTGCATTATACTTCTTATTTTGCTATTCCGTTCGATGTGAACAAACACTCATGACTAATAGATAGCAAATAGCAAGCATTTAATGTCGTGATCAATATATATCGAATCGTCCAGATTTTTTCGGATTTTTAACTAGTTGAAAAACAATTTTATCAGGTAAGAATTTGAAGATACATTTAGAATTGAAACAAACATTTTACAAATAAACACCATAGAAAATTCGTGACGTATTCAGTAACTTTCACCTCGAATAGTTTCGAGTGTGTACTATTGCGCGTGGCACTTGATCGTCGCGTGCGTGTAAGCAGTGATCGACGTGCTTCCACTGAGGCTTTGTTGCTTTCTGCATGCGTGTAAGCACTGATCGACGTGCTTCTACTGAGGCTCTGTTGCTTTCTGCTTGCGTCAGGTCTAGAGGATCCGGTGCCGGTGCAGCCAGTAACGTCATCCGCTGGCATCTGGAGCGACACGAAGGAGAAGCATGAGGGCGCGCTGATGACAACATGGAACGTCGATGTGTTTGTGCAAGTCGTGCAGGAAATCGTACGTCAAGTCGTTCTTGTAGATCAGGGGTTGTTAACCTGTGGTCCATGGACCGTTTTGGGTCCGTGGATGGGCTTTAGGGGGTGCATGAACCAGGCACATGCAAAATTTTGTATTTATTTGCTTATGCGCATTTTTCTGGGGAGGGGACCGTAGCTTTCACCGGATTCTCAAAGGGGTCCATGACTCAAATAAGGTTAAGAGCCACTGGTCTAGAGTGTGTGTGTGTGTGTGTGTGTGTTCGGTAGAATCGAAGGATTGCCAATAGCGCAGGGGTGCTAGGATTGATTCATTCGGAATGCTGCATAGCAAATTTACAAATTATTAAATTCTATTATGGACACAGATGTATAATTCTTTATATATACTTATTTTATAACGATAATCTAAATTTAATTTGGTTGTTGTTATGTACACCGGTATGTGATTATTTACGTAATCTATATAATTTTTATTCCATGTTTTTTATTGTTTATTTTTTGTTAGTACTGATTAATTTTAGGTATGGCGAATGTAGCTTCACAGAATGGATAAACGGTTGGGATTCACAATTGTATTTAGAGCAAAATTGGTCTTTGAACAAAAAAGACAGTAGATAGCTATATGCAGAAGCCAATAATCGCATTTAATCCATAGAAGTAATTAAATATTCTTATCTTAATCTTATCGTTTTCATTGTCATCGACGAGTATAGATCGTTATTGTTCCTGCATCTCTAGAATCCTCACATGAACTGGCGGGAGGTTGTGTTTGAGCTAGATCATCCTGGCTTCACCATCAAGGACAAGCAGGGCTTCAAGATCATCATCCAGGCGATATTCCGTGGTCTAAGGGAGATGGCTTTTCCAATAGAACTGCTCTATCGCAAGTGGAAGAACACTGAAGGACAGCATTCCTGGTTCCAACAGGTGAGTGAGTTGTCGTGACATTGCGATGACAGTGTGAGTGTACTATACAAGTGGATGTCAGAGGAATAGTACTAATACCATGGTTTAGGGGTGTGATCTAATCTGTCTATTTGATCAACTTTGTCTCTTTCCGTCTTTGATATAGTCCATTGATTCGATATAGTCCCTTGGACTTTGAAGACTAATCTTTATTAGGTTATATGTTATCTTTCTGTGTGTGTATCGCGATACGTATCGTATCATGACCTACGTATGGAGATACGTGTTGTGTCGTGAGCCTAGTTTATCGTTACACCTCTACCATGGTTATTGCCTTAATACAATGTTTACGGATCGTATAATGCCAGTAAAACGTGTTAATCGTATGTAATTGTTTGACAGGCACTAAAGAACTCTGATGTGTTCTGCTTTGCTGACTATCCATGCCGTTGTGTTGCCATCGACATTCTGAAGGCCCCACCAGATGAAGACAACAGAGATATCGCTACTTGGTAAATAACAAAATCGCAAGTAAACGACAGGAGCAGAAGTTTATTGTAGAATACAAATTATGACAGTCAGCGTAACACCGTGTAACGGAGCATTTTAAGTAGACGTGTTCTGGATTGATGAGCCATGTTTTGCACGAGTCGTGCACGTTTTTGTGTACGTTTGTTTTTTGTGCTAATTACCTCTGTATTTGTAGGAAATCACTGGAGATGGTTGAGACACTGCTGTTCCTGTCTGATCTGTACTATGCTCATACACAAGAGCTGTTTAAGTTTCCGGTACAGCACTGTCCAGACGTTCTCGTCCTTGCTCTTCTGCAGATCAGTGTAAGTAACTGCTGTCTCTGATACAATACAGCAGGGGTCATTAATGATAGTTTCAATTTTTTCGGGACAAGCATATCTGCTGTCGAAAGAGTGCGAGTAACTATGTTTGTTTTGGTGGAAAATAATTTTTTTTCCATCTATTCACTCGGTGTTTTGCTGTTATGCTGTCTAACCTTCCTATTGGCATACCTTGCTGAATGGTAGCACATGACCCTGTGGGTATAAATGGCTCTTGTGCACCTTGCTAATGATTTTTGCAGGATATCCTAGAGCTCCTACAGAAAAGTAGTTTGGCCTCTCTTTGTTTCTGAAAGCAAAGTTGCAGTTTTTTTCTAAATTTTAACACCTGAAATACATTATATGATTTTTGTTAATTAGCTCACCTTGACATAGTCAAGATGAGCTATTGCCATGGGGCGTCGTCCATCGTACGTCTGTCCGTCCGTCCGTCAACATTCGGCTACGGTCAACGATAACAACGATTTCAAATTGCATACAGTTGTTACTCCTATGGGAGAGATGTGAACGTCCTATTTTGGGGCACGCCAGTTGACCTACTTTCGAGCCACGCCAACTTTTTGGCAAAAATAAAAATGGCCATCTAGATTCATTCGATTTTGTTAAATTTACCTACCTACCTACCTACTTACCTAATCATACCTACGTGTAATATTGTGTTTTAGATTCTTCATTACAGAAATTTGACTGGAATATTTTATTGCTTTTTTTGCGCGATAATCGAAAACCAAAATGGCGAGCATTTAGGCGTAGCGCCATCTCTCGCCCAGATTTCAGACTTCCAGATCTGAAACATTTATTTTCGCATCAAAATTAACCCTGAAACAAAACAGTGAAATTTCTATTAGCATAAAACAGGGAATAAGGACATTTGATCACAATTCGGTCTGTCGTAAATGAAACACTTGCCAAATTTTAAATATCATCTCCCTCTTCTATCACACCCATGGTGAGCTATAGTGTCATTGACACATTCATTTTTATTATGATGTTTAATAATCACGGTAGCAAACTTGGTGGGCTATAGTGGTAGCCTTGTATGGATTGGTTTATTCTCCCTCACTCATTTCTGGATGTAGCTGACCCCAGTCAAGTTGAGCTATCCTTTATTCCAATATTACTTGAACTGTTGTAGTGTTCATTCTATTCTGCTGTTGAAATTGCGCATCTTTAATGTACCCAGCCACCAATCAACCACCTACGGCGGGAGCTCATCACTAGCCTGATGACAATCTTCCTCGGAAATCATGCCAATTCAGCTATCATCCTACACTACGCATGGCACTGTCAGGTAATGAATGTCCAGTTGTGATTGCTCATGTTTAATTATACTTTGCTCATACCTTCATCGTTGAAGTTTTATAGATATTCTCAAGTTAACCTTGCCCCAGACAACGTTGTTTCGTTATAATGTTGCTACAGTTCCGACAAAGTTGTTTTATGACTCGACCAATTTGTTATAACGTCATCGTCACACAAATCAGTGTTTATGGCCGCTGTGTGTCGTGTCTTAGAATAGGGCACGATACAGCAATGATATAACCTATCAATAAAACGTGATTGATTCGATTCCTTCCTCAATAAACGTTTACTCCTCATTGGAGCAATACCCGTGCAAAAGCTTGAGTGTATCCTTAACTTAGCAAAGGAATACACTTTATGCTAGGTTAGAGCGACTATAATTTAAATTTAATTTTTATATATAAACTGCTATTGTGAACATGAAGTAGAAGCTTTTTCTAGAAGTTTTCTGGCTCTTCAACTAATACAAGGCTTGGTTGAATAAATTGTTTGGTTTTTTATTGTTTCATGTGTTGTTACAGGGACAGTCCACCACCATCAGGACGTTGATCATGCGTGCGATGGCAGACTGGTACATGCCGTACTGGTACGGCGACCAGTCACGACTTTCACGGATACTTGACGTGGCTCAAGATCTCAAGGTAATGCTTGACGACTCTCTTCACCTCACAGATTTAACATGTACGCCATAGTACTGGATTTGCTCGTGAGCAACGATTTGTTTATCAATCGTTTGTACGATGTCTCTTTAATCGAGACCATACATTATGTATATTCTTTTATGAACGTATTGAAGCTGTGAGTATTCTTGGTAGAGTCTGACGAGTGCGTGTTTGTTTCAGGCACTGTCGATGCTGCTGAATGCTACCCCGTTTGCATTTGTGATCGATCTAGCATGTCTTGCCTCCCGACGGGAGTATCTGAAGCTGGACAAGTGGCTGACGGACAAGATTCGTGAACATCAGGTAATTTGTGAACACCAGTCAATGCGTGAACACCCGGTAATTAGTGAACACCAGTCAATGCGTGAACACCAAGTAATTCGTGAACACCAGTCAATGCGTGAACACCAGGTAATTAGTGAACACCAGTTGCATGGAGTCGCCGGGGCAACTACAATAGGGTATACACATGCAGAGAAACGCCTCCTAGTTGCGATCCATGTGGCGAACAATGCAGTGATAAAATATGCCTCTTTGTTCTTTACTATTACCCTTGACAAAGAGACGAGAGCTTTGTTATAGTATTAGTAGTGTTATAGTATTAGTGACGTAGAACTGAAAGAGTATTAAATCACATTGTGTACTTGCGTGCGCTACACAGGAACCCTTCATTGAGGCGTGCGTAGCTTTCCTGAAACGCCGCTGCCCATCGATCTTGGGCGGTCCGATGAAAGAGGATGCATTACCTAAGAGTGCTCAGCTTCCACCCGAGACGCTCGGAACCATGCTCGCTTGTCTACAGGCATGCGCAGGGTAAGGGTTTTCCCTATTCGCGAACCTGCATATTTAATGTACATGGTCTAGTTGAAAAAGATTTTAGTAAAAAAAGTTTTTTTAAGGAAAATTTTGCATGTCTACAGGTATTTGCAGAATATGATGTGTAACCTGATTAGCAGAACATGCAATAAATATAGTTTGTTCACACGCAATTTCTTTGAACCTTTTACGGAAGGTTTATTACCAGAAATCTTTGGTCCATTCAATACTGTCATAAGTTCAGGAGTTAATAAAGACAAATTTGTCTTTATTAACTCCTGATAAGTTGTAAGGTGGTGGTTTGATTAATATTTTGCGATTTAGCAACGTCAGTCAGGAGTTGTCGGAGGCGATTCTCACGATGGTGGCCAACTGTAACATGCTGCTGAATAAGCCACGACAACCACCACCTGGTGTCATCAAAAGTTCTAGAGGACTGGAGCCGGCATACAATCCAACAGCCATTGGGAGTGGAGTAAGTTCCCCTAAGAATGCTATCAATTCAAGTTATTCACACATGTCACAGGTTGTATAGAATGTATAGAAACGTAACTGTTACGCAATATTTCACAGCCACCTTTGTTTTTAGCATCTTATTAGAGAACAGTGGCAATCACTTGTAGAAAAATAAATAGATGATAAAAATGTGTAATTGCTAAATGGTGATAATAGGTCCATTTCCAAAGTTTCTATTTGCTAAAATTCACCATAAAATTCCCCATTAATGGTATGTTTTAGCGTTAGCAGGGTTCGTAGCGGGTCTTCCAAAGTCTTATAAGTACTTATTTTGCCAAAAATAAAATAAGGACCTTTATTAGTACTTATTTTTGGTGAATTCTTAGAAAAGTACTTAATAGTCCTTATTTTTCGACTTACTGTTCTCGACTTAGAGTAAGAATTGTTGTATATATAATACGGAATAATTAAATCTGCTGTGCAATTGTGTATATAAATATTATTAGTGTACTTTAATAGTCGGTAAAAAAGTCTTATTTTGGCCTCCAGAACGGGTCTTATAAGTCCTTATTTCAACATTATGTGTCCTTATTATGTGTCTTACTAAG
>NW_014577283.1:82447-98242 GCF_000485595.1 Priapulus caudatus | reverse complement strand
CTTACACATCTTGGGGAGAACGTGAGCAGCTTACCAAAATCAGGTCACTGCGACCTTTATTCGACCTTTACTTTGACCTTGATCATATTTTCCTTCCGATCTCTAACTCGGCCCCTAATTTATCTAGCGCTACCAAACTTGGTATACTTACACATCTTGGGGAGAACGTGAGCAGCTTACCAAAATCAGGTCACTGCGACCTTTATTCGACCTTTACCTTGACCTTGATCATATTTCCCTTCTGCTCTCTAACTTGGCCCCTAATTGACCTAGCGCTACCAAACTTGGTATACTTGCACATCTTGGAAAGAACATGAGCAGCGTACCAAAACCAGGTCACTGCGACCTTTATTTGACCTTTACCTTGACCTATATCATATTTCCCTTCTGCTCTCTAACTCTGCCCCTAATTGACCTAGGGCTACCAAACTTGGTATACTTACACATCTTTGAGAGAAGGTGAGCAGCGTACCAAAACCAGGTCACTGCGACCTTTATTTGACCTTTACCTTGACCTTGATCATATTTCCCTTCTGCTCTCTAACTCGGCCCCTAATTGACCTAGCGCTACCAAACTTGGTATACTTAGACATCTTGGGGAGAAGGTGAGCAGCGCACCAAAACCAGGTCACTGTGACCTTTATTTGACCTTTACTTTGACCTCGATCATATTTCCCTTCCACTCTCTAACTCGGCCCCTAATTGACCTAGCGCTACCAAACTTGGTATACTTACACATCTTGGGGAAAATGTGTGTCACGTACCAAAACAAGGTCAATGCGGCTTTTATTTGACCTTGACCGTGACCTTGCTCATATTTCCCTTCCACTCTATAACTCGGCCCCTAATTGACCTAGCGCGACCAAACTTGGTATACTTACACATCATGGGGAGAAGGTGTGTCGCGTACTGAAACCAGGTCACTGCAACCTTTATTTGACATTGACCTTGACCTTGACCTTTATTATATTTTCTTTCTGCTCTATAACTCGGCCCCTAATTGACCTAGCGCGACCAAACTTCGTATACTTACACATCTTGGGGAGAACACGGGGGATACATGTAGTTGGCGACAACTGCCCTTTCTAGTTTATTGTAAAACTGATTCCTTTCAAATTCCAATTCCTCAATTCAGTAACATTCAAATCTGACTCGATTAAGTTTAAATTGACTTAGGGTGCAAGATGAAGACATGATCAACTGTAATTGTATCCGCCGCGACGAAGTCGTCGGAGATACTATGGTTTCATGTCTGTCCAGCTGCCGCCGCAGACACTTGCCCTTCCGCTCTATAACTTGACCCCTAATTGACCTAGTGCTACCAAACTTGTTATACGTACACATCTTGGGGAGAAGGAGAGCAGCGTACCAAAACCAGGTCACTGCGACCTTTATTTGACCTTTACCTTGACCTTGATCATATTTCCCTTCCGCTCTATAACTCGGCCCCTAATTGACCTAGCGCTACCAAACTTGGTATACTTACACATCTTGGGGAGAAGGTGGGTCACGTACCAAAACCAGGTCACTGTGACCTTTATTTGTCCTTTACCTTGACCTTGATCATATTTCCCTTCCGCTCTATAAATCGGCCCCTAATTGACCTAGTGCTACCAAACTTGGTATACTTACACATCTTGGGTAGAATGTGTGTCGCATATCAAAACCACATCACTGCGGAATTTATTTGACCTTGACTGACCTTTATCATATTTCCCTTCCGCTCTATAACTCGGCCCCTAATTGACCTAGCGCGAGCAAACTTTGTATACTTACACATCTTGGGGAGAAGGTGTGTCGCGTACCAAAACCCCTAAGGCAACCAATTTTAACATACTTGCACATCTCAGGCAGATGAGTTGTTGCTGTGCAATTGTGTATATAAATATTATTAGTGTACTTTAATAGTCGGTGATCTATCAGAAATCGCGTAAAAAAGTCTTATTTTGGCCTCCAGAAAGGGTCTTATAAGTCCTTATTTCAACATGTGTCTTACTACTATGAACCCTGGAACGACTTACCTAAAAGTATACCTTTAATAGATTTAATAACTAATTACCAGTGTTAAAAGTTGCTACTTAAACATTTTAGTTCAGTATTCAGTAGAAGTAATTAAAAAGTTAAAAAAAAAATGGTTTGTTTACAATTTTGCTCCTATCTGTGCATGTGCTGACGAATAGTTGACTGACGAATAGACAATGCACGTATTTCCATTCGAGAACTAGACCACTGAATCTTTCACAGATCGACCAGCTGGCTAGCCTAAGTGGTGCGATGGGATCTCTGACGATGGGAGGGGGAGTTGGGACGGCAGCTGCGTCCGGGGGGTCGGCAGCAGTGAGCAGCAGCCTTCCCCCGTTCCCTAGCAGCCTCTCCTCCTTCACAACGACACCCGGCTCTCCGGGGAAGGTATCTGCCTTCCCCAGCCTGCAGTCGCCTAGCATTCTGTCCGGAATGTCCACCATGTCCGGAATGTCGACCATGTCCGGAATGTCCACCATGTCCGGAATGTCCACCATGTCCGGAATGTCTACCATGTCCGGAATGTCTACCATGTCCGGCATCCCGAGTCTCGGATCACAGATACAAGGTATGCGGCTCTCTTAGTCGGATCGTAATCTGAAGATTTTGATAAGTTAAGTGAGTTATATCGCCGTGCCACATTTCTAGATTGGTGCGGCATCTGCAATGCTCAGCTGATTTCTACATTTCTGCTTTATGGCCCCATTTCATGTGTATTGATTTGTTCGACTCCTGCATGTGAGTGAGAGCTTGCGACCATTTTCCAGATGGTTTCCCGTCAGGGTCACTGGCAACGGGTCTGAGTAGCACCAGCATCATGTCCGGCGGACTGAATAGCCTCAGTGCGAAAGCCGCCTTCTTGCAAGCAGCTAATGCAGAGAGGGGTCGCCAACCAGGACCTGGTTTGTACCTTTGTATCTTGGTTGTCTTGCCGTCGGGTTATATACGTGGCATGTTATTGGTGAAGCGTTGTATGTAATTCGTCGCTGCTGTCTGTTCCCGTCCATGAACAAAATGTCCACCAACAACGCCACCCTGCCGCTGTTATTTATACGATGTTCGTCTTTTTCAGTTACGCCTACAGCAGGAGTGGGTGGCATGCGAGGTAGGTAGCATCATTCTCTCTTAGAAGTTCATTACAGATTACTCATGCACTGTTCTTATTCCACACCAACTTTCTTAGCTCACAGTAAGTTGAAATAATGACAGGCGACACTATGAACTGGATTAAACGGATAAAACACGGACTGAACACGTAAACAGTGCAAAATGCGCGGAGAGCCGCGGACTATAATGGACAAAATTACCGTTAGTCTGTTGCAAAATACACTGACTGACGCAGACTAATCCGGGACTGCTAACGGGCTGCCTGTTAAGAATGGCCTAATCTCAAGAGTTCCTGATTATTACGTTCTTGGTACGTGGATTTTCCCGCGAGCGTTGCAGCCGCGTACAAGCACCTTTTCACATTCAGCTGCTCTAAAAGCTCCAGCTGCTGGTATGAGGCTGCCAAGGTCGTGAGGAAAGCCACGTACTATGAACGTCGAAATCACAGACTCTCGAGATTGGATAATTGTTAACAGGCAGTTCGTTAGTAGTCCGTGGTTAGTCTGTGTATCTTGCAACGGACTGTAATTAGCTGTTAATTTTATACCCCGCGACGAAGTCGGCGGTGATACTATGGTTTCATGTCTGTCCAGCCGCCGCCGCCGCCGCAGACACTTTTCCTTCCGCTCTATAACTCGACCCCTAATTGACCTAGCGTGACCAAACATGGTCTACTTACACATCTTGGGGAGAAGGTGCGCAGCGTACCAAAACCAGGTCACTACGACCTTTATTTGACCTTTACCTTGACCTTTATCATATTTCCCTTCTGCTCTATAACTCGGCCCCTAATTGACCTAGCGCTACCAAACTTGGTATACTTACACATCTTGGGGAGAAGGTGCGCAGCGTACCAAATCCTGGTCACTGCTACCTTTATTTGACCTTTACCTTGATCATATTTCCCTTCCGCTCTATAACTCGGCTCCTAATAAGGTGTGTCGCGTATCAAAACCAGGTCACTGCAACCTTTATTTGACCTTGACCATATTTCCCTTCTGCTCTATAACTCGGCCCCTAATTGACCTAGCGCGACCAAACTTGGTATACTTACACATCTTGGGGAGAAGGTCTGTCGCATACCAAAACCAGATCACTGCGACCTTTATTTCTTATTTTCCTTATTTTCCCCTACTTGCGCAACGACACTTGGTATACTTACACGTCTGAGAGAGAAATTGCACATTGGCACCTGTCTTTGACCTTTACTCTGGACTTGAAGATAATCTCTCCGACTTTTAGTTTAACCCTAATCAACATAGCGGATTATGCGAGGAAATGTTAAGACATTGTAAAAAACATGAGACTTTTTAAATTGCGTCGTAGTGATTAAATGACGTCATCCATTAATTTTTTTAACTGTGATGACTTGAAACTGTGATGCGAACATTTAGAATCTGTTTACAATGGTGAGTATACATTTTACTGATTGTTCATATATATATATATATTTTTTTTAACATGGCCACAATACGCAATGAAAATATTAACCATTTTCCTCCCATGTCAAACATTTAATTTAGATGCAAAGCATTGCAATATGGATAAGTAGTTTCAACAATATTTCCTGCTTGTCAGTGTAATGGAGGCATATTTGTAGCTGTTATTAATTTAGATGCAAAGCATTGCAATATGGATAAGTAGTTTCAACAATATTTTCTGCTTGTCAGTGTAATGGAGGCATATTTGTAGCTGTTATTAATTTAGATGCAGAGCATTGCAATATGGATAAGTAGTTTCAACAATATTTTCTGCTTGTCAGTGTAGGATGGAGGCATATTTGTAGCTGTTACTGTCAACAATGTATGTAGTTATCTTTCACATAGCCACTATCATACAGATGTAGTAAGCATGCTAATGAGTAATTGTCTGCTTGCTAGTCACTGTATATGGTGATATGACAACCATATATATATATATATATATATATATATATATATAATATATATATATATATATATATATATATTATAATATATATATATATATATAATATATATATATATATATATATATATATACATCTATTACCTGTCGTCCAGGGACTCCAGACGGGTTTGACCCCCCCTCCCCCGCCACCCACACGCCACGACACACATAAAGGCACACGCACCCGCGCATGCACGCACACACACAAACACACACACACGCACACGCACACGCACACGCACACGCGCGCAGCACCCACACAGACACACACACCACACACACACACACACAAACACACACACACACGCAACGACACACGCATACAACTGACTCAGGGATGAGATTTCGCCGCGGATGCGCGAAAATCCGCGATTTCAACAGTCCCAGGGGTCGATTTTGTGTAAACCTCAAATTCGTTGAGAAAATGGGGGGGGGGTAAGAATGTAAAAATTGAACTTATACCTTCAACAGTACCTGCCAGTAGACTTACAGCGCGGGTGTTACAGATAGCCTGGCAGCGTATAACGCGCCTGCAGCTAGTGCGTACGATGTACGTGAGTCATGGCCAGCAGCGGTATCGATTGATGTACGGGCGATTGATTGTTTCATGTCTATGGCGCGAAGTCATACCCTGTGTGGAGCGTGTTTATGAGTGCGTAGGAGTGACGGGTGCCTGGAAGGGAGAACGAAAGTAAAACCAAAACCGGAAGCTCCCTCTTCCTGTCGTGCTTGTTTTATCCTATGTCTATGAGATGGTGATCATTATTGAAGGTGTGTAGCTCCCTCTTCCTATCGTTTTATCCTATGAGTGGTTGATAATTATGAAGGTCTGTAATTATTAATAATTATGATTGATTATTATATACTTATAATTATTAAGGTCTTTACGATTGAAAGTCTGTCATTATGAACCCTGATCCTATCAACGCAGATTGTTCAAATCAGGATAGTTACAAAACGGACTCCCTCATTTTTGCCTGCGGACTCATATTTGTATTCCTGGTATAGTCACTAGTGTACAGTATTTGTACCCCCCCCCCCCCCCCGGCGACGAAGTCGGCGGGTATACTATGGTTTCATGTCCTCCCAGCCGCCGCCGCCGCGCTCGTCCGCGCAGGAGAATTTCCCTTCCGCTCTTATAAACTCGACCCCTAATTGACCGAGCGTGACGCAAACTTGGTATACTTACACATCTTGGGGAGAAAGGTGTGCAGAGTACCAAAACCAGGTCACTGCGACCTTTATTTGACCTTTACCTTGACCTTGATCATATTTCCCTTCCGCTCTCCTAACTCTGCCCCTAATTTGACCTAGGGCTAACAACTTGGTAATACTTACACATCTTTGAGAGAAGGTGAGCAGCGTAACCAAAACCAGTCACTGCGACCTTTATTTGACCTTTACCTTGACCTTGATCATATTTCCCTTCTGCTCTCTAACTCGCCCCCTAATTGACCTAGCGCTACCAAACTTGGTATACTTAGACATCTTGGGGAAGAAGGTGAGCAGCGCACCAAAACCAGGTCACTGTGACCTTATTTGACCTTTACTTTGACCTCGATCATATTTCCCTTCCACTCTCTAACTCGGCCCTAATTGACCTAGCGCTACCAAACTTGTATACTTACACATCTTGGGGAAAATGTGTGTCACGTACCAAAACAAGGTCAATGGCGGCTTTTATTTGACCTTGGCCGTGACCTTGCTCATATTTCCCTTCCACTCTATAACTCGGCCCCCTAATTGACCTAGCGCGACCAAACTTGGTATACTTTACACATCATGGGGAGAAGGTGTGTCGCGTACTGAAACCAGGTCACTGCAACCTTTATTTGACATTGACCTTGACCTTGACCTTTATTATATTTCTTTCTGCTCTATAACTCGGCCCCTAATTGACCTAGCGCGACCAAACTTCGTATACTTACACATCTTGGGGAGAACACGGGGGATACATGTAGTTGGCGACAACTGCCCTTTCTAGTTTATTGTAAAACTGATTCCTTTCAAATTCCAATTCCTCAATTCAGTAACATTCAAATCTGACTCGATTAAGTTAAATTGACTTAGGGTGCAAGATGAAGACATGATCAACTGTAATTGTATCCGCCGCGACGAAGTCGTCGGAGATACTATGGTTTCATGTCTGTCCAGCTGCCGCCGCAGACACTTGCCCTTCCCTTGCTCTATAACTTGACCCTAATTGACCTAGTGCTACCAAACTTGTTATACGTACACATCTTGGGGAGAAGGAGAGCAGCGTACCAAAACCAAGGTCACTGCCACTTTATTTGACACTTTACCTTGACCTTGATCAATATTTCCCCTTCCGCTCTATAACTCGACCCTAATTGACCTAGCCGCTACACCAAACTTGTGTATACTTACACATCTTGGGGAGAAGGTGGGTCACGTACCAAAAACAGTCACTGTGACCTTTATTTTGTCCTTTTACCTTGACCTTGATCATATTTCCCTTCCGCTCTATAAATCGGCCCCCTAATTGACCTAGTGCTACCAAACTTGGTATACTTACACATCTTGGGTAGAATGTGTGTCGCATATCAAAACCACATCACTTGCGGAATTTATTTGACCTTGACTGACTTTATCATATTTCCCTTCCGCTCTATAACTCGGCCCTAAATTGACCTAGCGCGAGCAAACTTTGTAATACTTACACATCTTGGGGGAGAAGGTGTGTCGGCGTACCAAAACCCCTAAGGCAACCAATTTTAACATACTTGGCACATCTCAGGCAGATGAGTTGTGTAAACAAACCTTTGTCTTTGTGACTTATTTAACTTTACCTACCTTCTACGTCCTTACAGAGATATTTCATTCATACTAGATCACGGGTGCTACATGTAGTTGGCGACAACTGCCATTTCTAGTTTGACCTGTAATAGTCCATGGCTCTCTGTGCATCTTGCACCATTTACGAGTTTAGTCCGTGTTTTATTCGTCTATCCCAGTTCGCAGTGTGAATGTGACCGCTAGCCGCATAAAAGCAACGTGTTTTGCATATGCATTTTCTAGTGACGCCCACGGGTGGCGTTGGGAGCGTTGGTGGAGACATGGCGACCATGTTTCCGGAGATGACTCAGTCGTTCTCTAAGGAGGTGGAAGATGAAGCGAACAGCTATTTCCAGCGCATCTACAACCACCCGCCCGCACTGAGCATCGACGAGGTACTGGAGATGCTGAAGAAATTCAAGGATTCAAACAACAAGAAGGAGAGGGTGAGTAGTTCAGCTTAGTACGAGCGTTTGTAACCTCATGTCGGATATGAGAAGTATGGTAGAAAGGATGAGTAGTTTAGCTTTAGTACGCGCGTTTGTAACCTCATGTCGGATATGAGAGTAATGGGTAAGAAAGGATGAGTAGTTTAGGCTTTATAACGCGCGTTTGTAACCTCATGTCAGACACGAGAAGTATGGTAGAAAGGGTGAGTAGTTTAGCTTAGTACGCGCGTTTGTAACCTCATGTCGGATATGAGAAGTATGGTAGAAAGGGTGAGTAGTTTAGCTTAGTACGCGCGTTTGTAACCTCATGTCGGATATGAGAAGTATGGTAGAGGGCGAGTAGTTTAGCTTAGTACGAGCGTTTGTAACCTAATGTCGGATATGAGAAGTATGGTAGAAAGGGTGAGGTAGTTTAGCTTTAGTACGCGGCGTTTCTAACCTCATGTCAGATATGAGAAGTATGGTAGAAAAGGGTGAGTAGTTTAGCTTAGTACGTGCGTTTGTTACCTCATGTCAGATATGAGAAGTATGGTAGAAAGGATGAGTAGTTTAGCTTAGTACGAGCGTTTGTAACCTCATGTCAGATATGAGAAGTATGGTAGAAAGGGTGAGTAGTTTAGCTTAGTACGCGCGTTTGTAACCTCATGTCAGATATGAGAAGTATGGTAGAAAGGGTGAGTAGTTTAGCTTAGTAACGAGCGTTTGTAACCTCATGTCCAGATATGAGAAGTATGGTAGAAAGGGTGAGTAGTTTAGCTTAGTACGCGCGTTTCTAAACCTCAATGTCCGGATATGAGAAGTATGGTAGAAAGGATGAGTAGTTTAGCTTAGTACGCGCGTTTGTAACCTCATGTCGGATATGAGAAGTATGGTAGAAAGGTGAAGTAGTTTAGCTTAGTACGAGCGTTTGTACCTCATGTCAGATATGAGAAGTATGGTAGAAAGGGTGAGTAGTTTTAGCTTAGTACGAGCGTTTGTAACCTCATGTCAGATATGAAATATGGTAGAAAGGGTGAGTTGTTTAGCTTTAGTACGAGCGTTTGTAACCTCATGTCGGATATGAGAAGTATCAGGAGTAGATAAAGGGAAGGAGTGTGACTTCAATAAACAAGGGAAATTCGTCATTTACTAGCCTTAATAATACCTACGATTTCTACGCGTAACTCATCCACTTGAGCTCAAATCGGACACAGTACATTCGCCCATCATCGTACGAAATCATTTCCTCGTAGACACCCGCAATCCGGAGATACAGACTGAAACGTACGACACGATTCTCTATTCTCTGGCCAATAAATTCACCGCATAGAGCGCCTATACTTCAAACAAAAGGCAGCTACTAACCACACTGTCCACGGGGCTTGCGCTCACGGCGAGGCGCTGTGGCTCACAAGGGAGCTGCTGCTGATAGCGGATTGGCGTGCGTGCGTGCCGGCATGCCGGTATGACATACAGGCATACATTGTAGCTGTCTACCGGGTCAAAGGTTATCTCGCCGAGTGTTGCGTTGAGCCTAATCACCCTGCTAGCCACAGCGCCCTCCCGTGAGCGCAAGCCCCGTGGACAGTGTGGTTAGTAGCTGCCTTTTGTTTGAAGTATAGGCGCTCTATGCGGTGAATTTATTGGCCAGAGAATAGAGAATCGTGTCGTACGTTTCAGTCTGTATCTCCGGATTGCGGGTGTGTCTACGAGGAAATGATTTCGTACGATGATGGGCGCAATGTACTGTGTCCGATTTGAGCTCAAGTTGGATGAGTTACGCGTAGTAAATCGTAGGTATTATAAGGCTAGTAAATGACGAATTTCCCTTGTTTATTGAAGTCACACCTCCTTCCTTTATCTACTCCTGGAAGTATGGTAGAAAGGATGAGTAGTTTAGCTTAGTACGCGCGTTTGTAACCTCATGTCGGATATGAGAAGTATGGTAGAAAGGATGAGTAGTTTAGCTTAGTACGCGCTAGTGATGTCCAGATGATCGATTATAATCGAAAATCGATCGATTATAGTCTCAAATTCGATAATCGATTATGAATAAACAAATAATTCGATTATAAAAAATACAACAACAAAAATTTTTTTTTTTAAATTATTAAATCGCAGCATGGACATGTATTGGTAGCGAAGATAGAAGTGCATCAGTGTGTAGTCCAGAGGACACCTTCATGAATCACTGTTAACATAGTACTGTCTGATTGCCAGAGCGGTACTAGTGTACTTATAGACATGGACAAATTGGACAGTGTCTTGTTTTGTTTTGACACTGTCCCACAGATGTTTATCCGTAGATGAGATTCTACTCTCACGTATTGTTTGTTACATCCATGTTGGAGAGGATAATTCCATTGCACAGGAGCATTAACTGCGGCTACACAGCCCTACACTATTTAGAACACAAACAACTTACTTACTATAATAAAGAACATGTCTTGATCATGTTTTTTTAAAAATCTTTAATGTTTTTAAAATAAAGGCATTTAAACCATTTCTTTTTAAATTGATTAAATACTGTATAGGAACAGACATTGATATACATACAGCAACCTTCACAGAGTTAATAGGGCCTACATGATCATAAAACATGATAATATTGAAATGCTATGTATAATTGTATATATACAAAGTAAGATTAAATTAAATCTATGCTATTATTAACCGATTTACCGATTATAATCGATTATCGATCGGTTAAGGGAAACCGATAACATCGATTATGAAATTCCAAGCCGATTCCCATCACTAGTACGGCGCGTTTGTAACCTCATATGTCGGATATGAGAAGTATGGTAGAAAGGGTGAGTTTTGTGATTTAGCTTAGTACGAGCGTTTGTAACCTCATGTCGGTTATCTCATGAGTATGGTTGCGCATCCTGACCTCTAAGAAATACGTTTATCCACGTACAAGGTGTTCTTGATACTAAGTGTATTTATGGTACAGTCTGACCTTCTTTATCCGGCCACCCGTTATCCGGAAATCTCTATTAACCGGCCGCGATCTCGCAGTGTATGATCTTTGGTTTTTCATTTATTTTCACCTAAAAATCTCGCTCAAAACTTGGACATGGCTGGAAAAACGTGGCATGGCTGTGTCAGATTTTCGTGACATCACTGTACACGTATATATCACATGTCAACGAGAAAACCACGGTATTGAGCTGGTTACGGTATGATATTCTAAAATATTACACCGCGATAATATTGCAATTCTGGTATACCGCTGCATCCCTAGTATCCGTCCCTTCTCACACGCTCGATATGGGGCGAGTTACACGTGATAGTAAGATACACGTCCCGGCCTTCTCGACATGTGAGAAGGGACGGGTACCAGTCTAGGTGCGTTCACGGAGAAAGCTGCAAATGACATTCAGAATTCGAGCAAATCGGCGTAGAATTGCAGTTTAAAAAAGATTTTTTTATTTATATTATTTGTATTTGTCAGTATTCGAATAATGACGACGTGAATAACGAATACGTATCGTCCAACAACAATATTCGGTGCACCGAATACACGAATGTATCGATCGTTACAGCCCTAGATCTCAGCACAAAAGAAACAAACATAAACCGAAGTGGTAGAATTTCTGCTTTATTTCATTTTATTTCCATTTCATATAAACCATAAAACACAACAGTTTGTTACAAATAATCATAGCAACGAGTAAATACATTATCACATGCATAAACCCTACTGAACTGCATAGAAATGCTGTGTTTGAGCATAACTCATATCCGGCCAAATCGCATAACCGGATGGGTGCCGGTCCCGACGTGGCCGGATAAAGGAGGTCGGACTGTAATCGTTGGGTATTTTTTCTGGACCCCCTATGGATTTCATGCTTTCTTTCACTATTGGTGCAAGTAACTAAATAAGTTCTAACGAAACAAGTTTAATGCTGTGTATGCCCACACTATGAACTAACGATTTCAGACTTTTCATAAAAAGATCTGACCTACTGTGTGCCTTAAGCCGGGCGCACACATGGCGATTTTTATTGCTAGTACTGGCGATTTTGTTGCCGGCGACAGAATTGCCGAGAGATCGCCACGTGTGCGCTGCATGGCGATGGCGATTTTGACGCCAGAAACTCGTCGTTGGAATATCAAACATGTTTGATATTTGTTGCCGAGTCGCTGAACAATCGCCACGTGTGCGCTGCACTGGCGACGGATTCAGGCAACAGTTTTTGGATTAACTAATCAAATGCATGATTTGAAGCACGTGATCAAATATGGCAGCGCCCTTGGTGTGGGAAAAAAGCAGGAGGATGAGCTTGTTGAAATGTGGCAGGAACGCCCGTGTCTTTTTGACATTACGAGGCGCACACGTGGCGATTAAAATCGCCACGTGTGTGCCGGACTTTAGTAATACATTATAATGTATGTGATAAATATTAGTTTATAACTGTACTATTCCTTTCCTACAATTGTTCGTTCGTACTTGCAGGAGGTGTACAACTGCATGCTGAGGAACCTGTTTGAGGAGTATCGCTTCTTCCCTCAGTACCCGGATCGCGAGCTGCAGATCACTGCCTGCTTGTTCGGCGGCATCATTGAACATGGACTCGTTACGTGCGTAGCTCGCTGATTTTTCTTTGTGTGGCGGTAGTAAACAAAGAGTCATCGTGCAAGTGTAAGAGTAAACTCGTTACATCGGTAGCTCGCCGATTTTTCTTTGTGTGCAGTAGTAAACAAAGAGTCGTCGTGCAAGTGTAAGAGCAAACTCATTACATCGGTAGCTCGCTGATTTTTCTTTGTGTGCGGTAGTAAACAAAGAGTCGCTGTGTAAGTGTAAGAGCAAACTCGTTACATCGGTAGCTCGCCGATTTTTCTTTGTGTGGCGGTAGTAAACAAAGAGTCGCCGTGTAAGTGTAAGAGCAAACTCGTTACATCGGTAGCTCGCCGATTTTTCTTTGTGTGGCGGTAGTAAACAAAGAGTCGCCGTGCAAGTGTAAGAGCAAACTCGTTACATCAGTAGCTCGTCGGTTTTTCTTAGTATGGCGGTAATAAACAAAGAGTCGCCGTGTAAGTGTAAGAGCAAACTCGTTACATCGGTAGCTCACCGATTTTTCTTTGTGTGGCGGTAGTAAACAAGGACGCCCTAAGGCGAGCTGCTGCTGACTCGACGCAATAGGCGAGCTGCTGCTGACTCGCGCCCTAAGGCAAGCTGTTGCTGACTATCGATCGCGCGAACACACACACACGCACACACTAATGCACAGACCCGAATACATAACCTCCTGCCAACCCCTTGCACAAGCAGACCTGCCAACCCATCTGATGATCATCAGTAATAATTATTGGATTTTTCCGTAACAAATAGGCATTTGGCAGTACACCTTTTTGTCAGCTCTATTTACAGTGCACTACGCAGCAACCTAATTATATCTCTCACGGTGATTGGCTGAAAATAGCCTTAAGTGCGGTACTCTATTCCTGGATCCGTGACGTCATTCAAAATGCTGCGCCCATAAAACCAGACAGACGAGCCGCATACACACAGCATAATTTACCATTTTCAGTGAGTACCGGTTACGTTTTAAGAGGTATTATTGCGCCCTTGATCACACATTGACGATTTAGACAGCGTATGCCGGACGTATCAAAAATTTCTCTAAAAAAGCTGGCATACGCTGAACTATCGATGTTTTTTTCGAATTTTGGGCGTATACATAGCGTATTATATTCGAGTTGGACGTATACTTAACGTATTAGTAACGTATATAGAACGTTTCGATAATCTTATAAGATAACTTAGTTACCAACGAATGCCTTAGCTGTGTTGCCAGGGCGTTCACAACTTATGCTCAACGATTAGTCTAACTTGATGCATAGCGCGCGGTCATAGCGATCGCCCGACGATCACGTGTCGTAGCCTATAAAAGGCTGCCGCTCGACGATTCAAATCATAACCGCACTAGACATCACGAGTAATCAACATCACCGTCGCAAGTATCAACATGCCAATACCATTTTATATACAATTCCCCTAAACGCTGCCAATACGCCATTATACGGTAGCTGTAAGTTAGAAACACGTTCATGTAAGTTCTGTGGTTCGTCCCGGAAACACGTCAAATACGTCTACATACGTCAACTATGCGTTGGAGATAAGTTACACATAGCGTTCAAAGCACGTTACTCATAAGTTAGAAATAAGTTTTGGGTACGCTAGACATATATCTGACGTATTTTTCGACTTATGAGTAACGTTACAAGTAACGTGTGTGAACGTGTGTCAACGATCGCATTAACTTACCTACAATTATGGGCCCGCGTATGCGGGACGTATGGGCATCACGCTGGCATACTTCGGAAAATTTTGAGAATGCTCAAAATTTTTAAGACAACCTCACCGTACTACGACGATTATACCAGCGTGCTTCAGCGTACTTCAGCGTGCTTCAGCGTGCTCTTAACTATATACAAAGCTACCCATAACTTATTCGACGTACGCAGCGTAGTTCACCAAATTTTGATACGTCCGGCATACGCTGGCTTAAATCGTCAATGTGTGACAGGGCCATTAGTCTAAATCTACAGACACAGTAGTCATGTTACATGATAATGTAGTTGATTTTACACTGTGTTTATTTTTTTTTGCATTAGAAAATATAAATTTTCAGAGATTTCTTGCTGTCCGTATTTTTCGAGGTCGTGCGTAACAGCCGTAATTTTGACTCGCGGTCCGTAACAAAGTTACGGGCAATACGTAACAGTTGGCAGTGTCTGGCCACAAGGGAGAGATAGTGATCCGCCTAAGAGGGCGCGTTAAGAGCCAATAAAAACGGCGTCTGATTGGCTAATTTGGTCTTTTATTTATTTTTATTGTTTATTATTTTGGCTAATATTGTTTTAATTTAGAATTAGAGATAGGGTTAGAGTTCGGGTTCGGGTTCGGGTTAGGGTTAGGGTTAGGGTTAGGGTTAACTGATTTTCTATATCCACAATTATTTCTATATTCACTATCTCTCCCCTGAGACCTACTAGTAGTATTCACGTGGATGTGACGGAGCCTACCTTCTGCTGTAGGTTTGCCTGCGACAGGTGTTAAAGATGAAAAAGATCTTGTCTGAATCGCCTCCTCTGGTTCCGTTATCTTGTCATCCTTTTCAGTGGCAATCAGCAGTGTGTCTTTATAAAACAAAGAATTACAATCAACTACTTACAAACCCCTTACACTGTGTATTGTACAACCCCTTACACTGGTCTTGTACAACCACTTACACTGGTATTGTACGACCCCTTACACTGGTATTGTACAACCACTTACACTGGTATTGTACGACCCCTTACACTGGTATTCTACAACCCCTTACACTAGTATTGTCGAACCCCTTACACTGTGTATTGTACAACCCCTTGCACTGGTTTTGCACAACCACTTACACTGGTATTCTACAACCCCTTACACTGGTATTCTACAACCCCTTACACTAGTATTGTAGAACCCCTTACACTGTGTATTGTACAACCCCTTGCACTGGTTTTGCACAAC
>NW_014577283.1:74676-79764 GCF_000485595.1 Priapulus caudatus | reverse complement strand
AGTCAGCAGCAGCTCGCCTTAGGGCGTCCAGTCAGCAGCAGCTCGCCTTAGGGCGTCGAGTCAGCAGCAGCCAGCAGCGAGCGGCGACCCAGCTGTTATACACATACATGTTACATTCTGGCGGAGGTATGCACTCTCCGTGAGTGCCCTCTGTCTAGTTTATGTTGTGGCAACTGGCGCTAGATATATTAGATTGTATAAGAACGTGAGAGGTTTGCTTACTTATTTAACAGTTATCTGAAAGTAAAGACAATACAAAAGTGGTATTAAAACCATTATTTCTCTGCGACAAAAATGTATATGTAGTCAAGCCTTGGAAATGTGCAATGGTATTTGTGGTATCAGCTTATTGTTTAATGTTTACAATCGTGAATGTACCAGTTTTTTATGTTTTGCTTGTTGCAATTATTTGTGATTTTTTATTGCCCTAATCACTTCTTATCTACTTTTATACTGCGGGAATCACACTCTTGTGCAGCAATTATTGCATCTGCATTATTGTGCAGCAAACTAATGTTTTTTATTACTATTTCTACGTTCTAACTCTAGATGAGCTGTTTGGCTCAGTGGGTATATTTTACCAATATTTATTGATTTTGTATATTTTTTGGGTATATTACCTATATACACACATGCCACCGCTTGTGTTATCACTCTCACGCTTCCCGCATTTATTGTTCGCAGTGTGAAGAGCTGAAGGAGATCGTTGTAGACGAACATATGCCGTGGATCTCGCAGTACCTGGTGATGAAACGCGCTAGCATCGAGCCAAACTTTCATCCGCTCTACTCCAACTTTTTGGACGTGATGAAGTGGCCGGAGCTGACCAAACAAGTGACCGCAGAGTCGTTTCGCAACATAAAGGTGAAGTCGCTGTTCGCAGAGATTAGTATTAAGTATATTGTTCACTGTGAGTATTGATATTCGTGTAGAAATTTTGCACCGTAAAGTATTTCTTGTGATCTAATCATGGTAGCATCGCAATATGCAAGGCAAGTGCTTAACTGAGCTCGGATGTGGTTGGCTTTTGAATAGGTGCCAGTTTAGTTAGCGTTCTACTAATTGCAGATATCACGAAGATGCATAACAAGCATAACTGTTACACCATTTTCATATGGCATATATTTTCATATATATTTTATTTTTTTTTATTTTTTTATTTTTTATTTATTTATGTTATATATATATATTCATTTTCGTATGGCATATATTTTACAGGTGCTACTCAGCAGTGACAAAGGAATTGCCAACTTCTCTGACAGATCTCTTCTGAAGAACCTGGGCCATTGGTTGGGCATGCTTACCCTGGCAAAGAGTAAACCAATATGGCAGCTGGTGAGAATGACCACAGAATGACGAATTTTAACTGCTAAACTGCTTGCAGATCAACCGTATTTCGTCGCGACTATAGTTACTTTGCCTTGATCTGTATTTTGTTTGGAATGGGTACATTTTTACCATGTTAACACTATGGTGCATGTGTTTTCTCTTTAGGACATTGACATCAAGTCCCTGGTCTTGGAGGCGTATTTCAAAGGCCAGCAGGAACTTCTGTACGTTGTGCCATTTGTCGCCAAGGTTCTGGAATCTTGTGCCAAGAGCAAGGTAATGCTCATCTAGTTTACCGAATAATGTTCTGTTTTAATCAGTTAATTGACGCTTTGAATAAAATTACGTGTTAAAATTACATGTAAATGGTATTTGCCTGTAAGCCAGCTACACGTACTGACGGGTAGATGCTATGTGTGTGCTTTATTGTTGTCCAGGTGTTCAAGCCGCCTAACCCCTGGACGATGGGCATCATGAACCTGTTGGCTGAGTTACACCAGGAGGCCGACTTGAAGCTCAACCTTAAGTTCGAGATCGAAGTTCTATGCAAGACGCTCGATCTGGAGATCACTGTAAGTCATAACCCTTTATCGCTATCACATATTCACAACCCTGAGCTTTCCGTAGAATTGTTTTTAGCACAGTCGTGTTATATGCCATAATGTAATCGGCGCGTACTTGATACGTCATTGACGTCTCTGCGTGTGTGCATCAATATCAATGTCAGTGTTGATTGATCTGCAGGAACTGAAGCCCGGTAACCAGCTGATCGATGGCTCGAAGATGGAAAAGATAGAACTGCAGCTGTCGAACCCCAAGGGCAAGGAGGAGTTGATTCCACCGATGGTGGAGAGTCCGCCTGTGACCTCCGTGGCGCCCATCGTCACGACGGTCGCCACGGCGGTGGCGACGACGGCGGCGGCGGCGACCGTGGCGGCGGCGACGACGCCACCGTCGCTGCCGCAGCTGCAGTACACGTTCCACGACATCAACACGGCGACGCTCGGCGGCCTGGCACCACACATCTCTGTCAACAGTCAGGTGAGATGCGCGTGAGACGATGGCCTCGTTTACGTGCCTGCTGCAGGCTTCGCCTTTTCACAGGGGGCCGTTGGGCCCAAGCCCCCTAAACAGCTCCGTCTCCGGTGTCCACGGGTTTTTTTCGTCAAATTTTGAGATTTCATAGCATTTATTACGTAATTCATCAGTTTAAAAAAAATCAGCCCCGTCGGGTAAATTACGCGGCCTTTTTTTAGGCCCCGTGGTTTTCTCGGACTGTGAAGCCTGGCCTGCTGCAGAGATGAGAGTTAGGGTTAGGGTTAAGGCCAAGACACACTGCAGCGACAGCGACCGACCGTAACGACAAACGACAAAGTCGCGGCGACTGGCGCAGCCACACTGCAGCGACAGCGACCGACCGTAACGACAAACGACAAAGTCGCGGCGACTGGCGCAGCCACACTGCAGCGACAACGACCGACCGTAACGACAAACGACAAAGTCGCGGCGACTGGCGCAGCCACACTGCAGCGACAACGACCGACCGTAACGACAAAGTTCACCACAGTGCCACTCATGAGCAAACGCAAAAAACTCCTGCTGCTGCTTTTAAATAAATTGCTGTAAAAACGCTCTATGTATAACGAGAATATAATAAAGTAATATATACGCAGCATATTATACGAACGTAAACAATAATCATGTCTGATGGCTGACCGTAGCCTTGCACGTTTTGGTTAGATGGGTTCGCGGCCCCACTGTTTCGGACAGGCGGTGCGAGTTTAGCGCTGGGGACCAGTCTACTTCCTGGCTAGCATTGGTTTATAATTTTATGACGTAATGGCGATGTCACGTGCCGATGGAAACTGCTGTGATTGGCCATTTGTAAAGTGTCGCCGGCGAAAGTCGCTGGGAAATAGAAACGTTTCTAAATATTTTTGTCGTCGAGGTTGTCGCCGGTCGTCGTCGCGTCAGTGTGCAATGGCTCATTGTGTAAGTGTAAGAGCAAACTCGTTACATCGGTAGCTCGCCAATTTTTCTTTGTGTGCGGTAGTAAACAAAGAGTCGCCGTGCAAGTGTAAGAGCAAACTCGTCACATCGGTAGCTCGTCGGTTTTTCTTTGTGTGGCGGTAGTAAACAAAGAGTCGCCGTGCAAGTGTAAGAGCAAACTCGTTACGTCGGTAGCTCTATCTCGTGGTTTTTTTCGCATGGTGGTAGTAAGTGGCGGGGTCGTTGTGTAAGTGTAAAAGCAGACCGTGAGTCGACTGAACGAGTGAGGGTGAACGTTTGCTGTCTGAATTTTAGATACATGACTCTGCTGGGAATCGCGCTACGGTACGTCCTGGAAGCATTGCGCAAGGCACACCAGAGCAAGATGTACATGTTCGGTATTACGGCACTCGATCGCTTCAAGTCTCGGCTGAAGGACTACCCACAGTATTGCCAACACCTCGCGGCCATTCCCCACTTCAGCGAGTTTCCACAGCACCTGATTGAGGTATCGTGGCTATTTCATCGAGTGTGGAAATTTAGTGGTTGTAATATATAGTGTTTGATGCATTCTTTTCGTTAGTTTAACCTTGCTAGAGAAAATGTTGTTTGGTACCTTTGTTGAGCAGCTCACAGATTACAAACCCATAAAAAATGGCTGTATCTTGTTGTATATAAAATGCTCTAGCACAAAGGAGAGCAGTGTACTATAGGAGAGTATATTATAGTGCATAGGAGAGCAGTATACTATAGGAGAGTATATTATAGTGCATAGGAGAGCAGTATACTATAGGAGAGTATTACTATAGGAGAGTATATTATAGTGCATAGGAGAGCAGTATACTATAGGAGAGTATATTATAGTGCATAGGAGAGCAGTATACTATAGGAGAGTATATTATAGTGCATAGTACTAGTAGAGCAGTATACTATAGGCGAGTATATTATAGTGCATAGGAGATTAGCTGTATAGAGGTGTATATTATATCGTACCACAGCTAAACAGTCTTAGCTGTAATATCCGTGACAACACTTAACTTTTGTTTATTGTGCGCAGTGTGGTTTTTGGAGACATTTTCTGAGTGAAAAGGTGTGTCCTATAAGCTGTGAAATACGGTATATGTGATTATCATCGTTGCATTTGAGACATTGTGAAATAGGCAAGTAAAAGGAACTTGTGTTTTGGGTTTATCCCACAGTACATAGAGTTTGGTTCGAGATCACAAGAGCCGCCTACCAGACCGCAGGGTCCAGTCACAACAACACGCAGCTTGACCCCAGTGACTACTACAGCTGCTGCAACCACTACCGTAGCGAAAACAGCGGCCGTAACCACGACGACGACTGTGACGGCACCGGCGAAAGTGCAGGTCGGGTCGGGAAAGCCTTCTATCATAACTACCAATATCGGTGAGTGATTGGGAATCGTTATCTTGTTCGCTCGTTACTGAGTGGCCACCTGTGTGGCATACTACATGTCACATATTGTTTTTTCATTTTGATTGGTGAGCGATCGTATATTTATGATATGGAGCCATTCATGATGATATGATATATGAAATATATCATAAAGATGATATAAATTTTTTTTGGCTGTTTCGTTTTTAGCTCATCTGACATAGTCAGATGCAGCTTGTAGAATCGCTTGATCGTCCGTCCGTGCGTCCGTCCGTCCGTGCGTCCGTCCGTGCGTCAACAGTTGGGCACAAATCTTAACCGCTCGACGTACGGTCACGATATTCGGCACATCGGGGGGGATCGTCAAAACGA
>NW_014577283.1:54623-71537 GCF_000485595.1 Priapulus caudatus | reverse complement strand
TACCAACCGACATGCTTAGGTCGGCGGTTGGTCGGGCGTTGTGTGCGGACTGAACTCTTTCGTTGCATAGAACGCAAGGTTGGTGCTTCCAACGCGGGATTGAGTCGGTAACCGTTGATGCATAGCCGTCGCCATACCGGACTCGCCGGGGGATTGCCGACGGGTAGACGTGCGTGATAGCTCCAAGAGCCGAGAACTGCAGCCGTTGTCGTGTTCAACACGCCTATAAAAAGGCTGTCGCTCGACGATTCCAAATCATAAACCGGCCTAACATCACAGTATCAACATCACCGTGCGCAAGTACTCAACATGCCAATACCATTTTTATATACAATTCCCTAAAGCGCTCCAATACGCATTATACGGTAGCTGTAAGTTAGAACAGTTCAGTAAGTTCTGTGGTCGTCCGGAACATCGTCAAATACGATCTACATACGTCAACTATGGCGTATGGCCGATAAGTTACACATAGGCTTCAAAGCGACGTTACTTCATAAGTTAGAAATAAAGTTTTGGGTACGGCGCTAGAATCTATCTCGACGTATTTTCGACTTATGAGTAACTTAGAAGTAACGTGTGTGACGTGTGGTTCAACTGATCGCATAACTACCTACAACTTATGGCCCGCGTATGCTGGAGTATGGGCATACGCTGGCATACGTCGGAAAATTTTTGAGCATGATCAAAATTTTTTAGACCAAACCTCACCGTACTAACGAGTATACCAGCGTGTCTTTGCAGCGTTCTTCAGCCGTGCTGTCAGGCGTCTCTTAACTTATACAAACTTACCATAACTCTATATCGAGTATCGCCAGCGATATTCACCAAATTTTCTGATACGATCCGGCATACAGCTGGCTAAAGTCGTCAATGTACGTGACAGGGCCATATAGATCTAAATCTAGCAGACAGCAGTAGGATCATGTACATGATAATAGTTGATTGTTGACACTCGTGTTCACTGTTCTTTGTTTTCTGGCCATTTAAAAAACTATAAAGTTCAGAGATTTCTTGCTGTCCGTATTTCTTTCAGACAGTCGTCCGGTACACGTTAATTTGACTCGCGTCACGTAAAGAACAAATTACGGGGCCATACTACACGTTGCAGGTCTGCAGGCAACCGGGAGAGATAGTGATCCCGCTAGGGGCGCGTAAGCCGCCAATAAAAGACGGCTCTGCAATTGGCTAATTTTCGGTCTTTTATTTATTTTTATGTTTATTATTTGGCTAATATGTTTTTAATTAGATAGAGATAGGGTTAGGGTTGATCGGTTTCGGTGACTATCGGAGTTAGGTCGCGGGTGCGTTTAGGGTTAGGGTTAGGTGTAACTGATTTCTATATCCACAACTTGTTTCTATATTCCATATCTCCGCCTCGAGACCTACAGCTAGTTACTTCACGTGTGAGTGTGACGGAGCCATACCTTCTGCTGTTTAGTTTTGCCCTGCGACAGTTTGTTAAAGATGAGAAAAGATGCTTGTCGCTTGCAATCGGCCTCCTCTGGTTCCGTTTATCTTGTCAGCCTTTTCAGTGGCAATCAGCAGTGCGTCGTTTATAAAACAAAGAATTTACAATCAACTACTTACAACCGATTACACTGGTATTGACCCACTCGGTCTGTCAACACTCTACACTGGTACTTGTACGACCACTTACACTGTATTAGACAGCCTACCTATTGTACAACCACTTACACTCGTATTGTACGACCCTTACACTGGTATTCTACAACCCCTTACACTAGTATTGTCGAACCCCTTACACTGTGTATTGTACAACCCCTTGCACTGGTTTTTGCCACAACCACTTACACTGCAGTCAATCGGTGACAAATCCCCCTTACCGACCTGGCCGGGGTATTCTACAACCCCTTACACTAGTATTGTAGAACCCCTTACACTGTGTATTGTACAACTTCTTACAATGGTATTGTACAACCCCTTACAATTAGTTTCGTACGGACCCGCTATACAGGCTGATATTCTTTACAAACCCCTTTACACTGGTATTAGTACAACAAGTGCCCCGCATAGACGACAGGAAAAAAGAAAAAAAAAGAAAAAACAAAAAAAAAAAAAAAAATAAACCGCTCATCTAACGTCTACTGCGGTGACTCTGTGGTTGGAGTGGCTGGGATTCATAGTACAACCCTGTTAAGTCCCAAATGTGTTCACATACACGCCGAAATAGTGGATATGCACAGAGACTGGTATCAGGAACCTTTCTCAACAAGAACGTGTCTCCGGTTGGGATCGATATGAAGGTTGCCACGAGATCAGGCGTGTACGTGAAGTGTCGTTCAGACTTAAAGATGGAAGGCTTCCCATGCATTCGTAGTAGCAACAACATTTGCAACGACAGATTACGTAGTAGTAGCACTCATCCATTTACCTACGCAAGCCTACAGGCCCTGCAACATTCATAGAAGCTGGCCACTGTAAACGAATTAACTGCAGGCAAAAAACTGCCCAACACATGCACCGCACTGGCCAGTGGTACGTGACATGGTAACAATACTGAACGTACAGACAGACATAGAAATTAATACGAATTTAAGGAATATACACTTCTTAACCAAATTAGCTTTTTGAAATTTCACTGTGACATTGTAGCCTATAACATCCAGGCATGTAAGATTCTACTAGCAAACCCGGCGAGGTCAAATTCTTCTAACAGACAGTCAACAAATCCATGCTCTTAACTGCCTTCTCTGAGGTAGGGGGGGGAGGTAGGGAGGGGGGGGGAGGAGGGGGGAGGGGAAGGGAGGGTGGGGGAAGGGGGCTCTAATGCAAAACAGTTACCTTTGTTAACAGTTCAACAAATCCATGTTAACCCTCCTCTTGAGGGTCAAAAGGTTATCCCGAGCACTTACTCTTCGCATGTCAGCAGAAGGGAAACATTTCAGCCAGAATAAAGCCCATAAAAATGCTAGGTCACGCGCTTGAAAAAAAGTTTCAGTGCCGTCGCCATCCTCAGAAATGTCTAAGAACTCCCTTGCCCAACTACTGACCTCCAATTTCGGCACAGTGATGTTTTCCCTACCATGATGCTAATACACCGACATTCACGAGCCTAGTCGAGCCGTTTAGATTTTGTGCCGCAATTCTGCATTTCCTCCTATACTTTAAGTTAAGAGTGAATGTTCTCCCTTCTTTTACAACCTCTTGACCTTTGACCTTTGACCCCCAGCTTCGGACAGCAAACGTATAACGATAATATAATTTGTCACGTGCCGATGGAAACGGCTGTGATTGGCCATTTGTAAAGTGTCGCCGGCGAAAGTCGCTGAAAAAGAGAAACGTTTCTAAATATTTTTGTCGTCGAGGTTGTCGCCGGTCGTCGTCGCGTCAGTGTGCAATGGCTCATAGGAAACAATAGTTTCTAATTTTCTGAAAAGTCGTTTGTCGTTACGGTCGGTCGTTGTCGCTGCAGTGTGGCTTGGCCTTTAGGGTGATGTGACCGAGGTAGAACCGACACGAAGATCAGATGTTCGCGTTATAAAAGCAGCTAGGTTGCGTAGAACTTATAAACAGGAATTTGACGATTGCAATGCAATTTGCAATTACCCCGTTGAACGTATCGCTGCAGTTACCCCAATGCTGGGGTGCTTTATGAGGCAATGCGACCCTTCTTTGATGAAAACTTCACCTTGCATCCGGTCTAAACCTCGTTGGCAAAAATCCTTCGGTTGCTAAAATCCTGTCGGTTTTGTTGTAGATGCTTGGGGTACTTTATAATACAATGCGACCCTTCATTGATGGAAATTTAATCTTGCATCCGGTCTAAACCTCGTTAGCTAAAATCCCGGCCGGTTTTGTTGTAGATGCCACTCTTCCAAGCACACCCGCACTTGAAGCAGCTGGTTAGACCGGCCATCGAACGAGCCGTGCAGGAACTTCTGTTGCCTGTCGTCGAACGCTCCATCAAGATTGCTCTCACCACCTGCGAACAGATCGTGAAGAAAGTGCGTGCACATGTTTGGTTCACTGACATATTGTGATTGTGACGTGTGATGTTTTGGGAGTTGGGCACTGAGCAAAATGTCGTATAAACAAAATATAAGATATATAAACCAGATATAAAACATCAGAATAAATATTATGATCAGATATCAACAAAAATATTTGGAATCTGATTGAATGCTCATTTCATTGCGGGTAAATGATGCGCGATAGGAATCTTGAGAAGTTTGATCGAAACGAATAGACTCTTGGACAGTTTCTCATCGTCAGTCACAATGCTAGGTTCAGATTAATACTGAAGGTCGACGTGGTAAGCGTTTGCAAGATTTAATGCTTGCTTGCAGGACTTTTTGCAGGACTTTATTTAGCCGGTGTACATTAACACTGCACAGTCTACACGGTAAGAGTTAGATAAAATAAGATTTAAGATTTTAAGAGTAAGATTTACTGCTTGCTTGCAGGACTTTGCGCTGGACCACGAGCAGTCTCGCATGCGCGCGGCCGCTCACCGCATGGTCGCCTACATGACGGCGGGCATGGCCATGATCACCTGCCGCGAACCTCTCCACATCAGCATCAGCAACAACCTGAAGACGCAGTTTGCCGCTGCACTCCGAGTGAGTGCGCTGACGGTATTCGTGGGCCGTAGATAGTGATGTCACGATCATCGATTATACTCGATCATCGGTTGAACAGTGGCTCGAACCAAGCGAATTTTTTTTTTAATTTGAACAATAAAACTTGGAAAACTGTTGAGAATCAGTACATGTATTATACACACAGTAGTAAACAGTGCAAAACAAACAGTAAACAGGGCTAAACAAGCACATACATGCACACACGTACATGCACACACGTACATGCACACGACGTTACGCACACGCAGGCATTCAACACCCCGAGTAACCGATTGTAACCGATCATTGGTTACTTGGGTCCAATCGATGATCGATTACGAAATTACAACCGATTGACAACACTAGCCGTAGATCAGTGGTTTTGAACCTTTTTGGTCGCACGACCTCATCAGACATTCTTGGTCAGGACCGTTACCCCCGAAACAAAAATTGAAGAAAAAAACCCGATTTATGGAAACATGTCTGCCAATACATGCAATACTCAGTCAATGGGATGGCTGAAATTGCTTTGCAGCCATCAGATGATAAAAAAAAATTTCGGGCAAGTGCTTTGGGATTGTAGACAACCAAATTTGAGTCACTTTCCCGACAGGCAAAAGAAATTTTGTAGCACCCTGATAAGGATGGAATTTAAATGGATTCGTTTCATTTATGACCCCATGGGGGTCACGACCCCCAGTTTAAGAACCACTGCCGTAGATGATGTACAAGACGTACGAGAGAAGTAGCACTAGACAAGAGCACTGTGCTGCGCAAGAGTGGTGCTTGCGGCAATGGTTCTTAAGCAAAGGTCGCAACCTGACGCTGAGTTGCTAATTGTTTAGAGTAGCCATCTGAAATTTTTTTTGTAGTCGGATCTCAGTAAGAGGGGGCTGAGCTAGTTTGGCCACCAGTATTGCAAGCACGAAATAACTGACAGCATCTAGTTAATCCTCATCCTTCTTTCTAGTTAATCACCTGTTGATCTTCAACTTGCAAAAATGTAACGTGATGTGATGCTCGAATCCTCGTCGTTCTCGCTAGTTAATCGTCAGCTTGCAAAAATGCAACGTGATGTGATGCTCAATCGAAATGACAGACAGCTTCTAGTTAAACCTCGTCATTCTTTCTTGGTAATCTTTCATACATGCGATGTGACGTCGTGATGCTCGTTTTGCTAACAGGGCGCGACGCAGACGCAGAAGGATGCCATCGAGCAGACGGCTCACGTCGTTGCCACCGACAACGTGGAGCTGGCCTGCTGCTTCATACAGAAGTCGGCCGTGGAGAAGGCGCTGCCGGAGATGGACAAGCGGCTCGGCACGGACTTCGAGTTGCGCAAGCTGGCTCGCAACGAGGGCAGGCGCTACTGCGACCCGACCGTACTCACCTACCAGGCAGAGAGGATGCCGGAGCAGATCAGGATGAAGGTAGTTGCATCGGTTGACGCGTTTGCTTTCTAGACGAGCTGTGTTGTCGTACGCGGTGGTTCCGTGTTTGTGAATAAAAGTGCGAGCGCAGAATTGGTAGTTGCATCGTGTGCCGCGTTTGCTTTTTAGACGAGCTGTTATCATACGCGGTGGTTCTTAAATATCAGTGCGAGCGCAGAATTGGTAGTTGCACCATTTGCCGCGTTGCTTTTAGTCAACTGTTAATGTACACGGTAGTTCCGTGTTCGTAAATGAAGTGCGAGCGCAGAATTGGTAGTTGCGTCGTTAGGCGACAGAATTGCAATTGTTTGTTGAGTGGCACACATTGTCTAGCGGCATTCTTCATGTTAGTTATTGTGTGTCTCTGCCTACTGTGGTTAAAGCTTTTATTTCGAATTTATTGCTCAGAAACGCTCGACCTGAAAAAAACGCGAAATATTGTCTCACCGCACAGCGGATGTATTACTGATTACACCAACTTGAAAAGGTCTGTTGAACTAGTTGGATACTTTTGTGCTTCAATGCAAACCCTATATATATCTTGGCGCTTGTTTTCAGGTGGGAGGTGTGACGCCCAACCAGATTGCTGTATATGAGGAGTTTGCACGCAGCGTGCCGGGTTTCCTGCCCAGCAGCTCTGAACCAACCGTCTCCCAGCCGAGCAGCTTCCTCAACAAACCACCCGTAAGTGGATGAATCGCACACGTGGATGAAGAGTTCGAAATTATATTGGTTTGGAGTCGAATACTCCATTTTTCGTTTACTGTCGGAATTCCTGATTTAGCGTGTGGTGACTCCAAAGGGTGTGTGTGTGTATTAGTTTGTTTTTAGCTCGCCTTGACGTCGTCAAGATGAGCTATTCCCATGGGGTGTCGTCCGTTGTACGTTCGTCCGTCCGTCAACATTTGGCTACGGTCAACGATAACTCAAGAACCGTTTGACCCACATGTTTCAAATTGAATACAGTTGTTACTCCAGTCGACCTACTTTCGAGCCACGTCCACTTTTTGGCAAAAATGGAAATGGCCATAAGTTAATTCAGTTTCAACAGATTTTGCTCATTTCTAGTATGTGAATGAATAAGTACTGTCCCCAAAACATATCACACGGGTTTTGATATTTTTTTTAAATTATGCAAATTAGGTAGATTTTGGCAATTTCACTATGCATTTCAGTGTCTGCCTACGGTCAACGATAACTCAGGAACCGTTTGACCCACATGTTTCAAATTGAATATAGTTGTTACTCTTATGGGAGAGATTTGAACTTCCTATTTTGGAGCACGTCAGTCGACCTACTTTTGAGCCACGCCCACTTTTTGGCAAAAATGAAAATGGCTTTTTAAATTCATTCGATTTTGTTAAATTCTGGCATGTGAATGTTGTAAGGCTAGCCCTAAAACAGTTGTTACTCCTATGGGAGAGATGACAACGTCCTATTACGTTTATTTAGTCTAACTGGTTAACAACTCTACAATCATACCTATATACGTGTAATATTGTGTTGTAGATTCTTCGTTACAGTAAATTTGGCTGGAATATTTTATTGTTTTTATTTGCGCAATATTCGAAAATCAAAATGGCGATCATTTAGGCGTAGCGCCATCTCTCGTCAAGATTTCAGACTTTCAGATCTGAAACATTTATTTTCGCATCAAGACTTATGCATATATCATTATCAAGAGTATATAATGAGAGATATGCTATATAATGGGAGTTCTCCAATATATATACTCTTGCTTTATATACCCCCCTCCCTCTTCTATCACACACAAGGTGAGCTACAGTGTCATTGACACTTTCATTAGTAACAGCGTGGCGACAGGATGCGTGCACGTTCCACGTTTTTATCGTTCCACGTAGTCATGCTCCACGTGTACGTCGTGTTTGCTCAGGTTTTCGCCGCGGACGAAGTGACGCAGATTTACGACAAGCTCGCCAGTGACCTTGAGCAGTACATCCACGGCTTGATGGTGCCGCCGACCAACCCGCAGGTGGCAGCACTGCACGGCCTGCTGGAGGCGGTGATTGTGGCGCGCAACTCGCGAGACACCGTTGCCGCGCAGTTCCTGCTGCAGAAGGTGTGCATTCTTGCGCCGCACGCATGCCACGCGCGCACGCACACGCGCACACACATGCACGCATACATTCACGTATGCAAGCGCACGCACACGCACACACACACGTACACACGCGCACACTCACGAACGCCATGCAACTGTGCTGCTCACAGTTTCCATAACTCATCATTCCTTTGCGCTCGGCTTTCGCGTTTCCACTCGATTTGTGGATGTATTAAAAACTATTATAAGCGGTTCGTCTTCCGTATTTTTGCATTTTTCCCATCATCTCCGTGTGATGTGTGTTCGAAGGCTGTGGAGGGACTGCTGGAAGGTTACACACCACTGTCAGGAGACCATGATCTGACCGTGAGGTTCCGGGACTGCCATCTGTTGGTTCTGAAAGCATTGCAGGATCCACGAGCGTATGGACCCGACTGGACGAACAAGCAAGTGACTCGGTAAGAGATCGTCACTCTGAAACGAAATGTGTTTCAGCTGCCGTACACATAGTATTGGGAACGGGAGATCGAATGGTGCCTTACCCATTTGCATGTCATTCTCATGATGCTGTTGTGTTTTCCTGAATTTATTTTCTACATTGATGCAGTAATAAAACATGCAATCTCCTTTCTCCTGTTATGAAAATAACAGTGGTGAGGCCACAATTAAATCCAATGTGAGTCACATTCAAACTGATTTTAACAGAACGTTTCTTGAAACGCATATTTAAACTAAATGTTTACGACCTGTTTTCTGTAGTAGTAGTAGTAGCTAGCTAAGAATAATTTGTGTTTACTCAGTTACCTGGTGGAGTGCCGCGAAAAGTACAAGTACAATCTCGATGCAGTAGACTGTCTCATCAGAAGTCACCTAGTCAACATTCAGCAATACGATCATCATCTATCCCAGGTGACTGTTTAGATGCATTTCAGAATTCTCAAGCATTGAGGACAGGTTCATTCGCCTCTATATCAGAGTAGGAGTATATATACATCGAAGTATATCGGAGTATTTATATAGCAGTTAAGCTTCGCAGTTTTTTTCAGAGTGTGTCTGTGTGAATATAGTTTAGTTTTAATAAATGGTTATTGATCATGCTATTTATGTAGGTGCAAGAGCATTCTGTTGTTATGTGGAGCAGCAGCAAGCATTGGCAGTGTATGTTTTATGTACTTTAAGTAACTTAATCTTGTTACAGTCGATGGAAGGTGGCCTCAACTTCATGGCAGTGGCCTTTTCCATGTCAATGGTTAGACTCTACTGTATTGATGAAAAGCACAACACCCCTGTTTCTGAGGTTAGTGGCAAATGTAGATGGTTATGTGAACCAACACAAACATTAATAATGGAGGAAAAAATTGCAGGTTTCGTAGATTGTCGTTGTTGTCATGTTTTGGTTTTCTGATTTTCTGTTGTCTCATTAATTCACTTGAGTTTACCTGCTTATGTTTCAGTCTGATATACACAACACCATTGAGACGTTGGCTAAGATCGCTATGCATTCAAGGCAGCCCCCGGACGGGTAAATTTTCCTACTCCTACTTTTAGAAAAAAGGACGAGTTTTTGTGAATAGGTTCACGATATATATTCTGCATGAAAATGCATGTTGTCACACACGTTAGTGGCTACTCCTGGAAAGTCAACAAATAGAAATAGGGGAAACGACAAAAGTCATGCAATATAAAATTTCTACAACCATGTTGTGTTTGTAGGCTGCCCACATTGATAGAGTTGGTGAAAGCAAGTGTTGAAGGTGGGATTCTCGACAAAGCTCCCGGCGGGCCAACTTCCATGATGCACTCGGGCATTTCACAGGTGAACACTAATTACATTAGCCTAGCATGCTAATCTTGTCAGCAGTGTGGTTACTGAAATGCTAATAAACGTTGAACCGAAATTACAGCAGCAGATTTTTTATGGTAACCATTTAAACATGGCCATCAGAAAATGCACGTATTGTGTGCGTTGATGTATAGGAGGTAGAATGTTGAGAGGGAGATGATTGGTCGGGACTGCTGACGGAGTAGACCCTGTCAGTCGAGAACTGGCCGAATTAAAGCCAAATTTACGAGAATTATCTAATGTTTTCCCCCACTTTTTTGACCGTTTAATTACGTTATACTGTTATTGCTTGACTAACAGCAACTGTCTAGAGTAACGATAAAATGTATTAGAACCTTCGTATTCACCAAAACATGCAAGTTCGATTACCAGCGAGCCTTTTCTTGTAATCTTGGACCAGTTAGTAGTGCTACTAGCGTCAGCTAACGTTCATAGACTTATACATCTCGCAAAATCTCGTTTGCACCGACAAATTACAAGTTGACACATTTAACAAATCTCGTGACTCGCTGTTATTTTCCTTGTGTTACAATGTGTTCATATCCAATTTTCTATGCTATAACTGCATAAAATCTTAGTGTTTTTCAAGTTAGGGTAATCAGGGATATATCCGCGGTGAGGTGAGACTATATTTTGCCATATTTGTTTGGATCGAGTGTCTCTGAGCAAAAATCGCGTAAAAAAAAAACTAATTGTATAGGGGTTTAATTTTTAAATTTTTTAAATTTATTAATTTTTGTATATTTAAACCTAAACTAAAAGCAAGGGTGTCTTATTAATAGGCGAGAGATCAGTTTGACGACCCGCCGGGACTGCATGAGAAGGCCGAGTTCTTACTGAGAGAGTGGGTGAACATGTACCATTCACCTGCGGCTGGCCGGGACAGCACCAAGGCATTCTCTGCGTTTGTAGGGCAGGTGTGTGTGTGTGTGGTAGTAGTGTGGCATTTACTACTGGCTAATCGTTCTCGAGATGGTGGTAACGTCACTATCATTTCTGTTGGTTGTTGTTTAGTGGGAACGGGCGTTTCTCTTACTTTCACCTTGTGTGTGTTTATATCAGTAAATACTAACGTCACATTAAAATCATGTAAATGTCGCAAATCGTAATCTTATCTGATTTCTGGCGATAGGTGGATTGATAAGCATGAAAGTGACGCGATACGAACGCGGCGGTTTTGACCGTAGCTCCGACGTTCTGAAGGATTTAGCATTTTTGCTGATATCGTTATCGCCATCGTTAAATTTATCGGGAAGAGGGCGCGAGAGAGAGAGCGCGGGAAAAGATTAGTTGATTTTATTGGGATTTCATTCGTCTTTGTGTAGTCAGCAAGCGTTAATCGACAGTTTGAGTCGTGTATCGAAATACAGCTATCGAATAAATACAGTCCTATCTCGTACACACCGTACAGAAGTGAATTATTTCATTCTTTCGTGCAATTCACTCGACCATGTGTGATTCTTTGCTGAACAGATGCACCAGCAGGGCATTTTAAAGACGGACGACCTGATAACACGCTTCTTTCGGCTGTGCACTGAGATGTGTGTCGAGCTGTGCTACCGCGCACTCGGCGAGCAGCAGTCTACGACGTTGATCCGCGCCAAGTGCTTCCACACGCTGGACGCGTACGTGCGACTCATCGCACTACTGGTCAAGCACTCCGGGGATGTCAACAGCACAGTGACCAAGATCAACTTACTGAACAAGGTGACACTAGTGATCAGACTCGGCTCGTCGTTGTCATCAATTCACGTCATCATTCACTCTCGTCAGCTTACCATTCTCAGATGATCGATTCTGAGTCGATCCAGTTGGCTTCATGATTGCAGCCATTCGTTAACTATGCTTGAAATAAAAATGTGACAAATATTTGGACATCGTATAAGAATCGTATGAAATCGTTGCTCAGACTCGCGACAATCACCGAGAATGGCTTCAGCTGGCTTCATGATCTCAGCCGTCCATTGTCCGCCTCATTATTATTAGTCCAGTAAATTTTATTCGAGTAAGTATTAAACCTACTAAACAAGTCGACACTAGTGCTGGTTAAATCATTGCTCATTTGATGATCACTGAGAATGCAGTGAGTTAATATAGTTGGCTTCACGATTCTCGTTGTCGTGGTTACAGGTGATCGGCCTCGTCGCGGGGCTCCTGCTGCAGGACCACGAGGTGAGGGGCACCGACTTTCAGCAGCTGCCGTACCACCGCATCCTCATCATGCTCTTCCTAGAGTTGAACGCGCCGGAGATCATCCTGGAAGCGATCAATTTCCCTGTGCTGTCAGCATTCTGGTGAGTGCTGTCAGATGATGTTGCTGAGACGTAGGCTTTTTGGACCAGTGGTTCTTAACCTTTTTTGAGTCCTGGAACCCCCCTTTGATAATCTGGTGAAAGCAGTAGCGTTGAAACCGTCATTTCTTACGAAAGAAGTGCTGATGGTGGCGCTAAGAGTTGTGGACAAAGGCTTCGGACGGTAGCGTTGAAACTGTGATTTCTTACGAAATATGCCTTAAAATTCTCATCTTCTAAATAGAGTGTAAAGTAAATGTGTAAAGGTGTGAGTGTATGGAAGGTTTTTTAATTGAATTCTTAATGTGTTTGTCTGAAATGTCGAACTAAATACGTTATAAATAAATAACGTTATTGTTTGTATGTTTGTTCTTGATGCAGACTTTATATTTTATGTTCATTTGGGGTTGTCGTGCGATTTCAGCAACACGCTACACATCCTGCGGCCGGGCAAGGCTCCAGGTTTTGCTTACGCTTGGTTAGAGGTAGTATCTCATCGTGTGTTCCTCTCCAGGATGTTGGCCATCACACCACAGCAGAAGGTACGAAGCACACTTAACTGTTGTTACGAAGCTGTAGGCGCTGTCATTTCAGAAATCTCGGTTTTCGCATTCTGTTATCGCTAGGACGGTTTACGCACTCGCTTTAACGTTGAACATGGGTTTTATTGCTAAGGTACGATAGCGGTATTGGCATTTATGTCATTAGGTTTGTTTGGTCTTGCATTTACACAGAATTATGCCTCGCAGGCATGGGGCATGTATTCTCAGCTCCTAGTTGACCTCTTCAAATTCCTTGCACCGTTCCTGCGCAACGCTGACATGGCCAAGCCTGTTCAACTACTCTACAAGGTACGCATACAAAACTACAAGCAGGTTGGCGAGTCATGGGCAGTGCGCATCGTGCGATGACGGTTTTATCCTGTTTTTAAGCGTAGATCTTGAACGTGTACATGAAAAGTGCATTATCGGCATGAATTGCACACCTCTTGTATCTGCACGTAGGTTAATCATGATTGATAATGTCGAATTTCAGGTAATGCATTTTTACTATGGGACTATGGGGGTATGGGTAATGCATTTTTACTATGGGACTATGGGGGTATATTCTACTATGGGTAATGTGATGTATTTCAGGTAAACATAAGTAGCATTTACGAACTTGTTTATTCATCAGTATTGAATCTGATCGGGCACCTTTAGCTGTTCAAGTTGGCTTCCTATGTAGTGGTTGATCAACTTGGTATCAGGTGCAACAGTAACTTCTCTCTCACGCTGCCCCTCATCGTGTTGAACAGCGTTTGGGGTATGTGATCGGGGAAACAACTACGGCTCCTTTTTGTCATTTTGCGGTGATGTGGAACCGCAGGGGTTATATGTTAGCGAGAAAAAGCTTGTAAAGCTGTGTTTCTAAAGCTGTCAGTTGGTGTCAAAAGTTGTGCTATGTAACCGCTGGGCAACATGGACACGTTTTCACAGCATTAGTAAGGTAGTAGTAAGGTAGTAGTAAGGTAGTAGTAGTTTTCACGGCATTAGTAAGGTAGTAGGTTTCTGGGGGAGATATAGTGATCCGTTGGTGCTGTTTAATTTTGACATCCTAGCGCCATCTAGTGTGAAAAATAATTATAAAGCACGTATATGGAATAACCCAGATGGATATACCGGTTACCTGATTAACGTGGGGTTTCTTCACTACGTGATAGAGCGTTGCGCTGTGTAACCAACGGCTGGCTTTTTGTCTGCATGCAGGGAACTCTACGTCTGCTGCTCGTGCTGCTGCACGACTTCCCCGAGTTTCTGTGCGACTACCACTACGGTTTCTGCGACGTGATCCCGCCGAACTGCATCCAGATGCGCAACCTTATCCTCAGTGCCTTCCCACGCAACATGAGGCTGCCGGACCCATTCACGCCCAATCTCAAGGTAGGAGGGGCCCGCACTCGTTCTCTCGGGGGGGGGGGGAGCTTGTGGTGTGTAAGGAAGGGTAAATGCCTTCGCCATAATAACCCAGGGGCCGTTGTCAGAAACAAAATTAGTCTTAACATTAGTCTTAACATTAACTTCCACTCGTAAACCGTTGACAGAAACATCGCAAAGTTACGAGAATGAAAAATCTTCGAAAATATCCTCTTAACATTACGAGCGCCCAGACCCTCTCGTAACTTTAATGTTAAGTTGAAAAGAACACATTTACACTACGAATTACAATTATAGTGATATTATATTTTATAATAATGAATAAAATGTTTGTTTTTTTGAAAAACACGTCAAAATCATTAATTATCTACCAATCATAAAACAAAACAAAACATTTACAAATGGCGTATGGCATTTGTTCTCTTGTTTTAAATGTTTGCCACGCTTGCCACGACTCTCGCGTCTCGTGTTACAGTGTGGAAATTTGTCTTGTTGTGCAGAATAAATTCATGACCGCGTCGTTTTTCATCAAATATTATTTATATGTGGTTAGCCATCATAATATGCATAAATTACTGTGATGTACAATCAATGTGTATGAATTTGAATTTTGTGATCGATTCTCATCCAATCAGCAGCCTTGTGATGAAGTTCCTGTTATCGTAAGTTTTCTAATAGCTGCGATGTGTTTCTGTCAACGCTCCTCTCGTAACATTAACATTAGTCGTAAGTGTTATCTTAGCATTAACATTAGCATTAACTTTACGATGTTTCTGACAACGGCCCCCAGGTTCGTATCCTGGTCGCGGGTGTGACCATGTCTTGCAAGTGTGATTGTCGTAGATGGGGTTGACTCATTCCTTCTAGTAGTCCTGCACTCGTTCACTCCCAATCTCAAGGTAGGAGGAGCCACCACACTCATTCTCTTTTGGGGGGGGGGAAGCTTGCGATGTGATGTCTTGGAAGTGTGGTTGTCGTGATATCTTAGCTCCTGGAGTCGTTGACACATTTGACATTTGCTACCCGCATCCAAGTTTTTATGTTACGAATTAAATAGATTCCTGTATTTGCAAAATTATCGGAAAAGTCTTATCGGGAAATGTAACCAAATGTGTTTTTAATTGCACAGAATCCACAGCTGGACATAAGAAGAGGACAGAATCCCCCCACCCCCACCCCATCCCACCCATGCACGCACACACACACACTGGCCCCAATTTTTTTTAGTCCACTTCTTTTTGTTATGAACACTTATGTTGATACCTCTGGTCATGCTTTAAAAAAAATTTAATAGATTGTAGTACAGTTACTCTCCGACTTACGAACATTCGATATTCGAAATTTCCACGATACGAACAATTTGCCCTGAAGTCGAACAAAATTTAGGTGCAAGGTTTATATCGCAGATCCGCCACGTGGTGGCGGCGATGTAGCGCGGGAAGCGCCGAGATGTAAGGCTACCTTTTTTGTTTTTTTGTTTACAGAATTTTTGTTGTTGTTGTTGACTCGGTAGGGTAAAAAAAAACAAAAAAAACATTGTCGTTTTGTCAGATCAAACAAGTCAAAATACAGTGATACTGTTATACATGATATTAAAGTATTTTAAGGAAACTAAATGAAAACAAAACTCAAAATTATTTTTACTTTTATTATAAACTGTTTGTTTATAAAATGTTTTTGTTTTTTACATTTACATTTTTTTATTCATATTTCTTAGAGAAAGGGTCGGCGGGAATAAAAAAATACAGATTTTCAATTTATATTTTTTTTTCGTTTTTCTTGAAAATTTGGGTCGGCGGATCTGTAAACCAACAAAATAAAAAAATCTTGCCTAAACAATAGTGTGTTACTCTAGTGGCATCGATCACACGTGTGCACGTGCTCCACAAATACTACACTACTGTACAATACTGTATACGTACGTACATATGTTTGACTTGCGAACAAATCGACTTACGAATGACCGCTCGGAACCGAACCTGTTCGTAAGTCGGGGAGTCTCTGTATTTTTCTCAATTTCTATCTTTTCGATTCTTTCTGCAGGTGGACATGCTGCCTGAGATTAACCACCCACCACGCATCCTCACAAACTTCATCACTGTGATCCAGCCGGCCAGCTTCAAGAAGGACCTCGATTCTTACATCAAGACGCGCAGCCCTGTCACGTTCCTGTCTGAACTAAGAACCAACCTGCAGGTAGGTTGTATCCAGAGCGTATTAAGGCCACAATTAAAAAAATCGTTGTTTGCCCTCACCCGACCCAGGCTGAAAAGTTTGGGTAGGTAGATTTGAGGTTTTAAATTTTTTTTACAAATTCAGCATGGTGTCTACATGCTCGGGTGTGCTTGTGTGGAGATACCTTTTATGTTGAATGTTTGTTTTGCTTGGTACATATAATGTATTGCCTACAGATTTATATAATGTACAGCGATACAATTTGTAAAAAAAAAAAAGAATGGGAAAGATCAATAAAAATGATTGAGTAGGCCCCTTTTTGTCGGGTCGGTCGGGTGAGGGCAAACAAACAATATTTTTATTATGGCCTAAGTATGAGAGCGTACAACGCCCCCTTTTTGTCGGGTCGGTCGGGTGAGGGCAAACAAACAATATTTTTATTATGGCCTAAGTATGAGAGCGTACAACGCCCCCTTTTTGTCGGGTCGGTCGGGTGAGGGCAAACAAACAATATTTTTATTATGGCCTAAGTATGAGAGCGTACAACGCCCCCTTTTTGTCGGGTCGGTCGGGTGAGGGCAAACAAACAATATTTTTATTATGGCCTAAGTATGAGA